>NW_017197592.1:0-8009 GCF_001704415.2 Capra hircus
GCGCCAGGAACTCTGCCAGATCGGGCTCTGACAGAGCTAGAGATCTGCCGTACTGGAGTCGCACTTAGCTTCGTGGTAAGCAGGATTTCAGCTTGACGGCGGGCTTGCTGCCTCCTCTTCCCCCGAGGAGGCTCGCTTCCCTGCTGGCTGTGCACTCGTATCAGGCGGGGCGCAGGGCTCCTCCAGCAGTCTTGCCTCAGGGGCTGCTTCCCCTGAGTTGGGGCTGTGGGCAGGAACCCAGACACGCAGGATCAGGCCCCAAACACCTGCACATGTCTCTGCTGGGGAGGAGAGTGCTAGGGAACCTACGTCTGTCATACACTTTCTGGGCACCCAAGGAATCAGCCTCCGTGTGTGCGGGGCTGAAAACCCAGCCAGGGACCTGGGAGCCTGGTGCTCTCCGTGTGGCGCCTGAATCTGGGCGGCCAAGCAACCGCTGGAGGAGCCCTGCCAGTTGCCCTTCCCTTCCCTCTGACAGAATTCTCACTGCTGGAGCCCTTGGCAGTGTGCAACCCACCAGCCCCTAAGCCTCTCCTCAAGCAGGCACTGGGACCTAAGTGCAAAGGCAAGGCAGGATTGGAGCTGAGGCAAGAAAGGCGCCAGTGGCGACTCCCAGGCTCGCTGCTGCCTGCTCCTTCCTGGAGAGGCAGCCTAAAAGCAAGGCAAGTCTGGGCAAGGCTAGCCCCCGGCCAGAGCAGCCTCGCGCCAGGAACTCTGCCCAGATCGGGGCTCTGAGCAGAGCTAGAGCTCTGCCGTACTGGAGGCGCACTTAGCTCCGTGCAAGCAGGGCTTTCAACTTGACGGGGCTGGGCTGCCTCCTCTTCCCCCGAGGAGGCTCGCTTCCCTGCTGGCTGTGCACTCGCCTATCAGGCGGGCGGCGCAGGGCTCCTCCAGCAGGTCTTGCCTCAGGGGCTGCTTCCCCTGAGTTGGGGCTGTGGGCAGGAACCCAGACACGCAGGATCAGGCCCCAACCACCTGCACATGTCTCTGCTGGGGAGGAGAGTGCTAGGGAACCTACGTCTGTCATACACTTTCTGGGCACCCAAGGAATCAGCCTCCGTGTGTGCGGGGCTGAAAACCCCAGCCAGGGGCCCTGGGAGCCTGGTGCTCTCGGTGCGGCGCTGATTCTAGGCGGCCTAGAAACCGCTGGAGGAGCCCTGCAGTTGCCCTTCCCTTCCCTCTGACAGAGCTCTCACTGCTGGAAGCCCTTGGCAGTGTGCAACCCACCACCCCCTAAGCCCTCCCCAACGACGCCTGGCACCTATGTGCAAAGGCAAGGCAGGATTGGAGCTGAGGCAAGGAAGGCACCAGTGGCGTCTCCCAGGCTCGCTCAGACAGCTCCTTCCTGGGGAGGGAGCCTAAAAGCAAGGCAAGTCTGGGCAAGGCGAGCCCCCGGCCGAGCAGCCTCGCGCCAGAAACTCTGCCAGATCGGGGCTCTGAGCAGAGCTAGAGCTCTGCCGTACTGGAGGCGCACTTAGCTCCGTGCAAGCAGGGCTTTCCTCTTGACTGGGCTCGGCTGCCTCCTCTTCTCCCGAGGAGGCTCGCTACACTGCTGGCTGTGCTCTCGCCTATCAGGCGGGCGCGCAGGGCTCCTCCAGCAGGTCTTGCCTCAGGGGCTGCTTCCCCTGAGTTGGGGCTGTGGGCGGGAACCCAGACACGCAGGATCAAGGCCCCAACCACCTGCACATGTCTCTGCTGGGGAGGAGAGTGCTAGGGAAACCTACGTCTCTCACACACTTTCTAGGCACCCACGGAGTCAGCCTCTGGGAGTGTGGGGATGCAAAACCCAGCCAGGGGCCCTTGGAACCTGGTGCTCTCCGTGCGGAGCTTTGTCTGGGCGGCCAAGGAAACCGCTGAAGGAGCCCTGCTGTTGCCCTTCGCTTCCCTCTGACAGAGCTTTCACTGCTGGAGCCCTTGGCAGTGTGCAACCCACCAGCCCCTAAGCCCTCCTCAAGGACGCTTGGGACCTAAGTGCAAAGGCAAGGCAGGGTAGAGCTGAAGCCAGGAAGGCGCCAGTGGCGTTTCCGAGCCTCACACAGCCTGCTCCTTCCTGGGGAGGGAGCCTTAAAGCAAGGCAAGTCTGCGCAAGGCTCGCCTATGGCAGAGCATCTTGCGTGCCAGGAACTCTGCCAGATCGGGGCCTCTGAACAGAGCTAGAGATCTGCCGTACTGGAGTCGCACTTAGCTTCGTGTAAGCAGGGATTTCAGCTTGACGGGGACTTGCTGCCTCCTCTTCCCCCGAGGAGGCTCGCTTCCCTGCTGGCTGTGCACTCGGCCTATCAGGCGGGGGCGCAGGGCTCCTCCAGCAGGTCTTGCCTCAGGGGCTGCTTCCCCTGAGTTGGGGCTGTGGGCAGGAACCCAGACACGCAGGATCAGGCCCCAAACACCTGCACATGTCTCTGCTGGGGAGGAGAGTGCTAGGGAACCTACGTCTGTCATACACTTTCTGGGCACCCAAGGAATCAGCCTCCGTGTGTGCGGGGCTGAAAACCCCAGCCAGGGGCCCTGGGAGCCTGGTGCTCTCCGTGTGGCGCTGAATCTGGGCGGCCAAGCAACCGCTGGAGGAGCCCTGCAGTTGCCCTTCCCTTCCCTCTGACAGAAGTTCTCACTGCTGGAGCCCTTGGCAGTGTGCAACCCACCAGCCCCCTAAGCCTCTCCTTCAAGGAGGACTGGGACCTAAGTGCAAAGGCAAGGCAGGATTGGAGCTGAGGCAAGGAAAGGCGCCAGTGGCGACTCCCAGGCTCCTGCTGCCTGCTCCTTCCTGGGAGAGGCAGCCTAAAAGCAAGGCAAGTCTGGGCAAGGCTAGCCCCCGGCAGAGCAGCCTCGCGCCAGGAAACTCTGCCAGATCGGGGCTCTGAGCAGAGCTAGAGCTCTGCCGTACTGGAGGCGCACTTAGCTCCGTGCAAGCAGGGCTTTCCTCTTGACTGGGCTCGGCTGCCTCCTCTTCTCCCCGAGGAGGCTCGCTACCACTGCTGGCTGTGCTCTCGCCTATCAGGCGGGCGCGCAGGGCTCCTCCAGCAGGTCTTGCCTCAGGGGCTGCTTCCCCTGAGTTGAGGCTGTGGGCGGGAACCCAGACACGCAGGATAAGGCCCCAACCACCTGCACATGTCTCTGCTGGGGAGGAGAGTGCTAGGGAACCTACGTCTCTCACACACTTTCTAGGCACCCACGGAGTCAGCCTCTGGGAGTGTGGGGATGCAAAACCCAGCCAGGGGCCCTTGGAACCTGGTGCTCTCCGTGCGGAGCTTTGTCTGGGCGGCCAAGAACCGCTGAAGGAGCCCTGCTGTTGCCCTTCGCTTCCCTCTGACAGAGCTTTCACTGCTGGAGCCCTTGGCAGTGTGCAACCCACCAGCCCCTAAGCCCTCCTCAAGGACGCTTGGGACCTAAGTGCAAAGGCAAGGCAGGGTAGGAGCTGAAGCCAAGGAAGGCGCCAGTGGCGTTCTCCCGAGCCTCACACAGCCTGCTCCTTCCTGGGGAGGGAGCCTTAAAAGCAAGGCAAGTCTGCGCAAGGCTCGCCTATGGCAGAGCATCTTGGTGCCAGGAACTCTGCCAGATCGGGCCTCTGAACAGAGCTAGAGCTCTGCCGTACTGGAGGTCGCACTTAGCTCGTGCAAGCAGGGATTTCAGCTTGACGGGGACTTGGCTGCCTCCTCTTCCCCCGAGGAGGCTCGCTTCCCTGCTGGCTGTGCACTCGCCTATCAGGCGGGGGCGCAGGGCTCCTCCAGCAGGTCTTGCCTCAGGGGCTGCTTCCCCTGAGTTGGGGCTGTGGGCAGGAACCCAGACACGCAGGATCAGGCCCCAAACACCTGCACATGTCTCTGCTGGGGAGGAGAGTGCTAGGGAACCTACGTCTGTCATACACTTTCTGGGCACCCAAGGAATCAGCCTCCGTGTGTGCGGGGCTGAAAACCCCAGCCAGGGGCCCTGGGAGCCTGGTGCTCTCCGGTGCGGCGCTGATTCTAGGCGGCCTAGAACCGCTGGAGGAGCCCTGCAGTTGCCCTTCCCTTCCCTCTGACAGAGCTCTCACTGCTGAAGCCCTTGGCAGTGTGCAACCCACCACCCCTAAGCCCTCCCAACGACGCCTGGCACCTATGTGCAAAGGCAAGGCAGGATTGGAGCTGAGGCAAGGAAGGCACCAGTGGCGTCTCCCAGGCTCGCTCAGACAGCTCCTTCCTGGGGAGGGAGCCTAAAAGCAAGGCAAGTCTGGGCAAGGCGAGCCCCCGGCCGAGCAGCCTCGCGCCAGAAACTCTGCCAGATCGGGGCTCTGAGCAGAGCTAGAGCTCTGCCGTACTGGAGGCCCACTTAGCTCCGTGCAAGCAGGGCTTTCCTCTTGACTGGGCTCGGCTGCCTCCTCTTCTCCCGAGGAGGCTCGCTACACTGCTGGCTGTGCTCTCGCCTATCAGGCGGGCGCGCAGGGCTCCTCCAGCAGGTCTTGCCTCAGGGGCTGCTTCCCCTGAGTTGAGGCTGTGGGCGGGAACCCAGACACGCAGGATAAGGCCCCAACCACCTGCACATGTCTCTGCTGGGGAGGAGAGTGCTAGGGAACCTACGTCTCTCACACACTTTCTAGGCACCCACGGAGTCAGCCTCTGGGAGTGTGGGGATGCAAAACCCAGCCAGGGGCCCTTGGAACCTGGTGCTCTCCGTGCGGAGCTTTGTCTGGGCGGCCAAGGAACCGCTGAAGGAGCCCTGCTGTTGCCCTTCGCTTCCCTCTGACAGAGCTTTCACTGCTGGAGCCCTTGGCAGTGTGCAACCCACCAGCCCCTAAGCCCTCCTCAAGGACGCTTGGGACCTAAGTGCAAAGGCAAGGCAGGGGTAGAGCTGAAGCCAGGAAGGCGCCAGTGGCGTTTCCGAGCCTCACACAGCCTGCTCCTTCCTGGGGAGGGAGCCTTAAAGCAAGGCAAGTCTGCGCAAGGCTCGCCTATGGCAGAGCATCTTGGTGCCAGGAACTCTGCCAGATCGGGCCTCTGAACAGAGCTAGAGATCTGCCGTACTGGAGTCGCACTTAGCTTCGTGTAAGCAGGGATTTCAGCTTGACGGGGACTTGCTGCCTCCTCTTCCCCCGAGGAGGCTCGCTTCCCTGCTGGCTGTGCACTCGCCTATCAGGCGGGGGCGCAGGGCTCCTCCAGCAGGTCTTGCCTCAGGGGCTGCTTCCCCTGAGTTGGGGCTGTGGGCAGGAACCCAGACACGCAGATCAGGCCCCAAACACCTGCCACATGTCTCTGCTGGGGAGGAGAGTGCTAGGGAACCTACGTCTGTCATACACTTTCTGGGCACCCAAGGAATCAGCCTCCGTGTGTGCGGGGCTGAAAACCCCAGCCAGGGACCTGGGAGCCTGGTGCTCTCCGTGTGGCGCTGAATCTGGGCGGCCAAGCAACCGCTGGAGGAGCCCTGCAGTTGCCCTTCCCTTCCCTCTGACAGAATTCTCACTGCTGGAGCCCTTGGCAGTGTGCAACCCACCAGCCCCTAAGCCTCTCCTTAAGGAGGACTGGGACCTAAGTGCAAAGGCAAGGCAGGATTGGAGCTGAGGCAAGAAAGGCGCCAGTGGCGACTCCCAGGCTCCTGCTGCCTGCTCCTTCCTGGAGAGGCAGCCTAAAAGCAAGGCAAGTCTGGGCAAGGCTAGCCCCCGGCAGAGCAGCCTCGCGCCAGGAACTCTGCCAGATCGGGGCTCTGAGCAGAGCTAGAGCTCTGCCGTACTGGAGGCGCACTTAGCTCCGTGCAAGCAGGGCTTTCAACTTGACGGGGCTGGGCTGCCTCCTCTTCCCCCGAGGAGGCTCGCTTCCCTGCTGGCTGTGCACTCGCCTATCAGGCGGGGGCGCAGGGCTCCTCCAGCAGGTCTTGCCTCAGGGGCTGCTTCCCCTGAGTTGGGGCTGTGGGCAGGAACCCAGACACGCAGGATCAGGCCCCAACCACCTGCACATGTCTCTGCTGGGGAGGAGAGTGCTAGGGAACCTACGTCTGTCATACACTTTCTGGGCACCCAAGGAATCAGCCTCCGTGTGTGCGGGGCTGAAAACCCCAGCCAGGGGCCCTGGGAGCCTGGTGCTCTCGGTGCGGCGCTGATTCTAGGCGGCCTAGAAACCGCTGGAGGAGCCCTGCAGTTGCCCTTCCCTTCCCTCTGACAGAGCTCTCACTGCTGAAGCCCTTGGCAGTGTGCAACCCACCACCCCCTAAGCCCTCCCCAACCGACGCCTGGCACCTATGTGCAAAGGCAAGGCAGGATTGGAGCTGAGGCAAGGAAGGCACCAGTGGCGTCTCCCAGGCTCGCTCAGACAGCTCCTTCCTGGGGAGGGAGCCTAAAAGCAAGGCAAGTCTGGGCAAGGCGAGCCCCCGGCCGAGCAGCCTCGCGCCAGAAACTCTGCCAGATCGGGGCTCTGAGCAGAGCTAGAGCTCTGCCGTACTGGAGCGCCACTTAGCTCCGTGCAAGCAGGGCTTTCCTCTTGACTGGGCTCGGCTGCCTCCTCTTCTCCCGAGGAGGCTCGCTACACTGCTGGCTGTGCTCTCGCCTATCAGGCGGGCGCGCAGGGCTCCTCCAGCAGGTCTTGCCTCAGGGGCTGCTTCCCTGAGTTGAGGCTGTGGGCGGGAACCCAGACACGCAGGATAAGGCCCCAACCACCTGCACATGTCTCTGCTGGGGAGGAGAGTGCTAGGGAACCTACGTCTCTCACACACTTTCTAGGCACCCACGGAGTCAGCCTCTGGGAGTGTGGGGATGCAAAACCCAGCCAGGGGCCCTTGGAACCTGGTGCTCTCCGTGCGGAGCTTTGTCTGGGCGGCCAAGGAACCGCTGAAGGAGCCCTGCTGTTGCCCTTCGCTTCCCTCTGACAGAGCTTTCCACTGCTGGAAGCCCTTGGCAGTGTGCAACCCACCAGCCCCTAAGCCCTCCTCAAGGACGCTTGGGACCTAAGTGCAAAGGCAAGGCAGGGGTAGAGCTGAAGCCAGGAAGGCGCCAGTGGCGTTTCCGAGCCTCACACAGCCTGCTCCTTCCTGGGGAGGGAGCCTTAAAGCAAGGCAAGTCTGCGCAAGGCTCGCCTATGGCAGAGCATCTTGGTGCCAGGAACTCTGCCAGATCGGGCCTCTGAACAGAGCTAGAGATCTGCCGTACTGGAGTCGCACTTAGCTTCGTGTAAGCAGGGATTTCAGCTTGACGGGGACTTGCTGCCTCCTCTTCCCCGAGGAGGCTCGCTTCCCTGCTGGCTGTGCACTCGCCTATCAGGCGGGGGCGCAGGCTCCTCCAGCAGGTCTTGCCTCAGGGGCTGCTTCCCCTGAGTTGGGGGCTGTGGGCAGGAACCCAGACACGCAGGATCAGGCCCCAAACACCTGCACATGTCTCTGCTGGGGAGGAGAGTGCTAGGGAACCTACGTCTGTCATACACTTTCTGGGCACCCAAGGAATCAGCCTCCGTGTGTGCGGGGCTGAAAACCCCAGCCAGGGGACCTGGGAGCCTGGTGCTCTCCGTGTGGCGCTGAATCTGGGCGGCCAAGCAACCGCTGGAGGAGCCCTGCAGTTGCCCTTCCCTTCCCTCTGACAGAATTCTCACTGCTGGAGCCCTTGGCAGTGTGCAACCCACCAGCCCCTAAGCTCTCCTTAAGGAGGACTGGGACCTAAGTGCAAAAGGCAAGGCAGGATTGGAGCTGAGGCAAGAAAGGCGCCAGTGGGCGACTCCCAGGCTCCTGCTGCCTGCTCCTTCCTGGAGAGGCAGCCTAAAAGCAAGGCAAGTCCTGGGCAAGGCTAGCCCCCGGCAGAGCAGCCTCGCGCCAGGAACTCTGCCAGATCGGGGCTCTGAGCAGAGCTAGAGCTCTGCCGTACTGGAGGCGCACTTAGCTCCGTGCAAGCAGGGCTTTCAACTTGACGGGGCTGGGCTGCTCCTCTTCCCCCGAGAGAGGCTCGCTTCCCTGCTGGCTGTGCACTCGCCTATCAGGCGGGGGCGCAGGGCTCCTCAGCAGGTCTTGCCTCAGGGGCTGCACTTGCTCCTCCTGGTTGGGACTGTGGCATGTCGAACCCTAAG
>NW_017197593.1:0-30388 GCF_001704415.2 Capra hircus
CAGAGGAGCCCCGGTTCCGCTTCCTAGAGGAGCTAGCTAGAGAGGAGGGATCCTTTCCCTGCGTGGTCGGGAAAGAATTCCAGGCGTTCCTTTTCGCATCTTCAAGAGCAGGCGATCTCCAGAGGAAAAGCGAGAGGAACTCCAGGGTCGTGCCACCATTCCAGAGTCCCCAGATGTCTCAGTCCATTCCAGGGAAACTGTTTTCCCTGCACTGCCTCGACTTTCAAGCCGAGGATCGACTCACACCACGGTGGCACGTGGGACAGCCCTGTGGGAAAGCCTCGTGGGAAAGCCTCGTAGGGAAAGCCACAGATCCCTTGATCCACGCGAAGGGAAGCGTGACACTGCTGCTACAGCTCGGGAGGAAAGCGCACGTGCATGCCCCCACTCGAGACGAGGACTGACTCCCCTGGGGAGACTCCAGAAGTACCCCAAGATCCATGTCAGCACTGGAGAGGAATCCTCAGGCTTCCGGCACCGACTCCACACAAGATCTTAGGCCCCGGCATCGACGGGAGAGGAATCCCGAGAGGCCCCGAGCAACTCGCATGGGGACTGGCCTTTCCTGAGGCCACCAGAGCGGGTCCCTGAGGTCCCCGTCGTAAGTCGAGAGCACCTGCCGCAACTCGAGAAAATCCAGGAGGTTCTCCCCTCCAGGCGAGATGAGGCCCATTTCCGCTGAGGCGTTGTCGAGGCTAAATGACACCTAACCTCTGGAACTTCCAAAGGGTCCTCACACCCTTGCTGCAACTCAAGAAGTTCCCCGACATACCCGTCTTCACTCGAGAGGAAGCACGAGAGTCCCTGCCAACATCCAGAGGAGCGCCCGTTTCCGCCTCCTAGATCGAGAGGAGGGATCCTTTCCCTGCGTGGTCGGGAGAGAATTCCTGGCGTTCCCGTCGCATCTCAAGAGGAGGCACTCTCCACAGGAAAGGCGAGAGGAACTCCAGGGTTGTGCCACCATTCCCAGAGTCCCCCAGATGTCTCAGTCCATTCCAGGGAAACCTGTTTTCCCTGCAAAGCCTCGACTTTCAAGCCGAGGATCGACTCACACCACGGTGGCCCGTGGGACAGCCCTGTGGGAAAGCCTGATGGGAAAGCCAAGAGGGAAAGCCACAGATCCCTTGATTCATGCGAAGGGAAGAGTGACACTGCTGCTACTAGCTCGGGAGGATAGCGCACGTTCATGCCCCAACTCGTGACAAGGACTGACTCCCCTGGGGAGACTCCAGAAGTACCCCAAGATCCATGTCAGCACTGGAGAGGAATCCTCAGGTTCCGGCCACCGACTCCACACAAGGTCTTAGGCCCCGGCATCGACGAGGAGAGGAATCCCGAGAAGCCCCTAGCAACTCGCATCGGGGACTGGCCTTTGCTGAGGCCACCAGAGCGGGTCCCTGTAGGTCCCCGTCGTTTGTCGAGATGCACCTGCCGCAACTCGAGAAAATCCAGGAGGTTCTCCCCTCCAGGCGAGATGAGGCCCATTTCCGCTGAGGCGTCTGGAGGCGAATCACACCTAACCTCTGGAAATTCCAAAGGGTCCTTCACACCCTTGCTGCAACTCAACAAGTTCCCCGACATGCCCATCTCCACTCCAGAGGAAGCACGAGAGTCCGGCCCACATCCAGATGAGCCCCGTTTCCGCCTCCTAGCTCGAGAGGAGGTATCCTTTACCCTTCGTGTTCGGGAGAGAATTCCCGGCGTTCCCGTCGCATCTCAAGAGGAGGCGCTCTCCACAGGGAAAGGCGAGAGGAACTCCAGGGTCGTGCCACCATTCCCAGAGTCCCCCAGATGTCTCAGTCCATTCCAGGGAATCCTGTTTTCCCTGCACTGCCTCGACTTTCAAAGCCGAGGATCGACGACACACCACGGTGGCACGTGGGACAGCCCTATGGGAAAGCCTCGTGGGAAAGCCTCGTGGGAAAGCCTCGAGGGAAAGCCACAGATCCCTTGATCCGCGCAAAGGGAAGCGTGACACTGCTGCTACAGCTCGGGAGGAAAGCGAACGTGCATGCCCCCACTCGAGACGAGGACTGGACTACCCGCTGGGGAGAACTCCAGAAGTACCCCAAAATCCATGTCAGCACTGGAGAGGAATCCTCAGGTTCCGGCACCGACTCCACAGCAATGGTCTTAAGCCCGGCATCGACGGGAGAGGAATCCCGAGAGGCCCCCGAGCAACTCGCATGGGGACTGTCCTTTCCTGAAGCCACCAGAGCGGGTCCCTGAGGTCCCCGTCGTAAGTCGAGAGCACCTGCCGCAACTCGAGAAAATCCAGGAGGTTCTCCCCTCCAGGCCAGATGAGGCCCATTTCCGCTGAGGCGTCTAGAGGCTAATCACACGTAACCTCTGGAACTTCCAAAGGGTCCTTCACACCCTTGCTGCAACTCAAGAAGTTCCCCGACTTACCCGTCTCCACTCGAGAGGAAGCACGAGAGTCCCGCCCACATCCAGAGGAGCCCCGGTTCCGCTTCCTAGCTAGAGAGGAGGGATCCTTTCCCTGCGTGGTCGGGAAAGAATTCCCGGCGTTCCTTTCGCATCTCAAGAGGCAGGCGATCTCCACGAGGAAAAGCGAGAGGAACTCCAGGGTCGTGCCACCATTCCCAGAGTCCCCCAAATGTCTCAGTCCATTCCAGGGAAAACTGTTTTCCCTGCACTGCCTCGACTTTCAAGCCAAGGATCGACTCACACCACGGTGGAACGTGGGACAGCCCTGTGGCAAAGCCTCGTGGGAAAGCCTCGAGGGAAAGCCACAGATCCCTTGATCCACGCGAAGGGAAGCGTGACACTGCTGCTACAGCTCGGGAGGAAAGTCACATGTGCATGCCCCCACTCGAGACGAGGACTGACTTCCCCTGGGGAGACTTAAGAACTACCCCAAGATCCTTGTCAGCACTGGAGAAGGAATGCCTCAGGCTTCCGGACCGACTCCACACAAGATTTTAGGCCCCGGCATCGATCGGGAGAGGAATCCCGAGAGGCCCCGAGCAACTCGCAGGGGACTGGCCTTTCCTGAGGCCACCAGAGCGGGTCCCTGAGGTCCCGTCGTAAGTCGAGAGCACCTGCCGCAACTCGAGAAAATCCAGGAGGTTCTCCCCTCCAGGTCGAGATGAGGCCCATTTCCGCTGAGGCGTGTCAAGGCAATGACACCTAACCTCTGGAACTTCCAAAGGGTCCTCACCCCCTTGCTGCAACTCAAGAAGTTCCCGGACATACCCGTCTTCCACTCGAGAGGAAGCACGAGAGTCCTGCCAACATCCAGAGGAGCGCCGTTTCCGCCTCCTAGATCGAGAGGAGGGATCCTTTCCCTGCGTGGTCGGGAGAGAATTCCTGGCGTTCCCGTCGCATCTCAAGAGGAGGCACTCTCCACAGGAAAGGCGAGAGGAACTCCAGGGTTGTGCCACCATTCCCAGAGTCCCCCAGATGTCTCAGTCCATTCCAGGGAAACCTGTTTTCCCTGCAAAGCCTCGACTTTCAAGCCGAGGATCGACTCACACCACGGTGGCCCGTGGGACAGCCCTGTGGGAAAGCCTGATGGGAAAGCCAAGAGGGAAAGCCACAGATCCCTTGATTCATGCGAAGGGAAGAGTGACACTGCTGCTACTCCTCGGGAGGATAGCGCACGTTCATGCCCCAACTCGTGACAAGGACTGACTCCCCTGGGGAGACTCCAGAAGTACCCCAAGATCCATGTCAGCACTGGAGAGGAATCCTCAGGTTCCGCCACCGACTCCACACAAGGTCTTAGGCCCCGGCATCGACAGGAGAGGAATCCCGAGAAGCCCCCTAGCAACTCGCACGGGGACTGGCCTTTGCTGAGGCCACCAGAGCGGGTCCCTGTGGTCCCCGTCGTTTGTCGAGATCACCTGCCGCAACTCGAGAAAATCCAGGAGGTTCTCCCCTCCAGGCGAGATGAGGCCCATTTCCGCTGAGGCGTCTGGAGGCGAATCACACCTAACCTCTGGAAATTCCAAAGGGTCCTTCACACCCTTGCTGCAACTCAACAAGTTCCCCGACATGCCCATCTCCACTCCAGAGGAAGCACGAGAGTCCGGCCCACATCCAGATGAGCCCCGTTTCCGCCTCCTAGCTCGAGAGGAGGTATCCTTTACCTTCGTGTTCGGGAGAGAATTCCCGGCGTTCCCGTCGCATCTCAAGAGGAGGCGCTCTCCAGGGGAAAGGCGAGAGGAACTCCAGGGTCATGCCACCATTCCCAGAGCCCCCAGAAGTCTCAGTCCATTCCAGGGAATCCTGTTTTCCCTGCACTGCCTCGACTTTCAAACCGAGGATCGAGACACACCACGGTGGCACGCGGGACAGCCCTATGGGAAAGCCTCGTGGGAAAGCCTCATGGGAAAGCCTCGAGGGAAAGCCACAGATCCCTTGATCCGCGCAAAGGGAAGCGTGACACTGCTGCTACAGCTCGGGAGGAAAGCGAACGTGCATGCCCCCACTCGAGACGAGGACGGACTACCCGCGGAAAACTCCAGAAGTACCCCAAAATCCATGTCAGCACTGGAGAGGAATCCTCAGGTTCCGGCACCGACTCCACGCATGGTCTTAAGCACCGGCATCGACGGGAGAGGAATCCCGAGAGGCCCCCGAGCAACTCGCATGGGGACTGGTCCTTTCCTGAAGCCACCAGAGCGGGTCCCTGAGGTCCCCGTCGTAAGTCGAGAGCACCTGCCGCAACTTGAGAAAATCCAGGAGGTTCTCCCCTCCAGGCCAGATGAGGCCCATTTCCGCTGAGGCGTCTAGAGGCTAATCACACCGTAACCTCTGGAACTTCCAAAGGGTCCTTCACACCCTTGCTGCAACTCAAGAAGTTCCCCGACTTACCCGTCTCCACTCGAGAGGAAGCACGAGAGTCCCGCCCACATCCAGAGGAGCCCCGGTTCCGCTTCCTAGCTAGAGAGGAGGGATCCTTTCCCTGCGTGGTCGGGAAAGAATTCCCGGCGTTCCTTTCGCATCTCAAGAGCAGGCGATCTCCAGAGGAAAAGCGAGAGGAACTCCAGGGTCGTGCCACCATTCCCAGAGTCCCCCAAATGTCTCAGTCCATTCCAGGGAAAACTGTTTTCCCTGCACTGCCTCGACTTTCAAGCCAAGGATCGACTCACACCACGGTGGAACGTGGGACAGCCCTGTGGGCAAAGCCTCGTGGGAAAGCCTCGAGGGAAAGCCACAGATCCCTTGATCCACGCGAAGGGAAGCGTGACACTGCTGCTACAGCTCGGGAGGAAAGTACATGTGCATGCCCCCACTCGAGACGAGGACTGACTTCCCTGGGGAGACTTAAGAACTACCCCAAGATCCTTGTCAGCACTGGAGAAGAATGCTCAGCTTCCGGAACCGACTCCACACAAGATTTTAGGCCCCGGCATCGTCGGGAGAGGAATCCCGAGAGGCCCCCGAGCAACTCGCAGGGGACTGGCCTTTCCTGAGGCCACCAGAGCGGGTCCCTGAGGTCCCCGGTCGTAAGTCGAGAGCACCTGCCGCAACTCGAGAAAATCCAGGAGGTTCTCCCCTCCAGTCGAGATGAGGCCCATTTCCGCTGAGGTCGTGTCAAGGCAAATGACACCTAACCTCTGGAACTTCCAAAGGGTCCTCACCCCCTTGCTGCAACTCAAGAAGTTCCCGGACATACCCGTCTTCACTCGAGAGGAAGCACGAGAGTCCTGCCAACATCCAGAGGAGCGCCGTTTCCGCCTCCTAGATCGAGAGGAGGGATCCTTTCCCTGCGTGGTCGGGAGAGAATTCCTGGCGTTCCCGTCGCATCTCAAGAGGAGGCACTCTCCACAGGAAAGGCGAGAGGAACTCCAGGGTTGTGCCACCATTCCCAGAGTCCCCCAGATGTCTCAGTCCATTCCAGGGAAACCTGTTTTCCCTGCAAAGCCTCGACTTTCAAGCCGAGGATCGACTCACACCACGGTGGCCCGTGGGACAGCCCTGTGGGAAAGCCTGATGGGAAAGCCAAGAGGGAAAGCCACAGATCCCTTGATTCATGCGAAGGGAAGAGTGACACTGCTGCTACTCCTCGGGAGGATAGCGCACGTTCATGCCCCAACTCGTGACAAGGACTGACTCCCCTGGGGAGACTCCAGAAGTACCCCAAGATCCATGTCAGCACTGGAGAGGAATCCTCAGGTTCCGCCACCGACTCCACACAAGGTCTTAGGCCCCGGCATCGACAGGAGAGGAATCCCGAGAAGCCCCCTAGCAACTCGCACGGGGACTGGCCTTTGCTGAGGCCACCAGAGCGGGTCCCTGTGGTCCCCGTCGTTTGTCGAGATCACCTGCCGCAACTCGAGAAAATCCAGGAGGTTCTCCCCTCCAGGCGAGATGAGGCCCATTTCCGCTGAGGCGTCTGGAGGCGAATCACACCTAACCTCTGGAAATTCCAAAGGGTCCTTCACACCCTTGCTGCAACTCAACAAGTTCCCCGACATGCCCATCTCCACTCCAGAGGAAGCACGAGAGTCCGGCCCACATCCAGATGAGCCCCGTTTCCGCCTCCTAGCTCGAGAGGAGGTATCCTTTACCTTCGTGTTCGGGAGAGAATTCCCGGCGTTCCCGTCGCATCTCAAGAGGAGGCGCTCTCCCAGGGAAAGGCGAGAGGAACTCCAGGGTCATGCCACCATTCCCAGAGCCCCCAGAAGTCTCAGTCCATTCCAGGGAATCCTGTTTTCCCTGCACTGCCTCGACTTTCAAACCGAGGATCGAGACACACCACGGTGGCACGCGGGACAGCCCTGTGGGAAAGCCTCGTGGGAAAGCCTCATGGGAAAGCCTCGAGGGAAAGCCCACAGATCCCTTGATCCAGCGCAAAGGGAAGCGTGACACTGCTGCTACAGCTCGGGAGGAAAGCGACACGTGCATGCCCCCACTCGAGACGAGGACTGGACTACCCCTGGGGAGACTCCAGAAGTACCCCAAAATCCATGTCAGCACTGGAGAGGAATCCTCAGGTTCCGGCACCGACTCCACAGCATGGTCTTAGGCCCCGGCATCGACGGGAGAGGAATCCCGAGAGGCCCCCGAGCAACTCGCATGGGGACTGGCCTTTCCTGAGGCCACCAGAGCGGGTCCCTGAGGTCCCCGTCGTAAGTCGAGAGCACCTGCCGCAACTCGAGAAAATCCAGGAGGTTCTCCCCTCCAGGCGAGATGAGGCCCATTTCCGCTGAGGCGTCTAGAGGCTAATCACACCGTAACCTCTGGAACTTCCAAAGGGTCCTTCACACCCTTGCTGCAACTCAAGAAGTTCCCCGACTATACCCGTCTCCACTCGAGAGGAAGCACGAGAGTCCCGCCCACATCCAGAGGAGCCCCGGTTCCGCTTCCTAGCTCGAGAGGAGGGATCCTTTCCCTGCGTGGTCGGGAAAGAATTCCCGGCGTTCCTTTCGCATCTCAAGAGCAGGCGATCTCCAGAGGAAAGCGAGAGGAACTCCAGGGTCGTGCCACCATTCCCAGAGTCCCCCAAATGTCTCAGTCCATTCCAGGGAAAACTGTTTTCCCTGCACTGCCTCGACTTTCAAGCCAAGGATCGACTCACACCACGGTGGCAACGTGGGACAGCCCTGTGGCAAAGCCTCGTGGGAAAGCCTCGAGGGAAAGCCACAGATCCCTTGATCCACGCGAAGGGAAGCGTGACACTGCTGCTACAGCTCGGGAGGAAAGTACACGTGCATGCCCCCACTCGAGACGAGGACTGACTCCCTGGGGAGACTCCAGAAGTACCCCAAGATCCATGTCAGCACTGGAGAGGAATGCCTCAGGTTCCGGCAACCGACTCCACACAAGATTTTAGGCCCCGGCATCGACGGGAGAGGAATCCCGAGAGGCCCCCGAGCAACTCGCATGGGGACTGGCCTTTCCTGAGGCCACCAGAGCGGGTCCCTGAGGTCCCCGTCGTAAGTCGAGAGCACCTGCCGCAACTCGAGAAAATCCAGGAGGTTCTCCCCTCCAGGCGAGATGAGGCCCATTTCCGCTGAGGCGTCTCGAGGCTAATCACACCTAACCTCTGGAACTTCCAAAGGGTCCTTCACACCCTTGCTGCAACTCAAGAAGTTCCCCGACATACCCGTCTCCACTCGAGAGGAAGCACGAGAGTCCCGCCCACATCCAGAGGAGCCCCGTTTCCGCCTCCTAGCTCGAGAGGAGGGATCCTTTCCCTGCGTGGTCGGGAAAGAATTCCCGGCGTTCCCGTCGCATCTCAAGAGGAGGCGCTCTCCACAGGAAAGGCGAGAGGAACTCCAGGGTCGTGCCACCATTCCCAGAGTCCCCCAGATGTCTCAGTCCATTCCAGGGAAACCTGTTTTCCCTGCACTGCCTCGACTTTCAAGCCGAGGATCGACTCACACCACGGTGGCACGTGGGACAGCCCTGTGGGAAAGCCTGGGAGCCTCGTGGGAAAGCCTCGAGGGAAAGCCACAGATCCCTTGATCCACGCGAAGGGAAGCGTGACACTGCTGCTACAGCTCGGGAGGAAAGCGCACGTGCATGCCCCCACTCGAGACGAGGACTGACTCCCCTGGGGAGACTCCAGAAGTACCCCAAGATCCATGTCAGCACTGGAGAGGAATCCTCAGGTTCCGGCACCGACTCCACACAAGGTCTTAGGCCCGGCATCGACGGGAGAGGAATCCCGAGAGGCCCCCGAGCAACTCGCATGGGGACTGGCCTTTCCTGAGGCCACCAGAGCGGGTCCCTGAGGTCCCCGTCGTAAGTCGAGAGCACCTGCCGCAACTCGAGAAAATCCAGGAGGTTCTCCCCTCCAGGCGAGATGAGGCCCATTTCCGCTGAGGCGTCTCGAGGCTAATCACACCTAACCTCTGGAACTTCCAAAGGGTCCTTCACACCCTTGCTGCAACTCAAGAAGTTCCCCGACATACCCGTCTCCACTCGAGAGGAAGCACGAGAGTCCCGCCCACATCCAGAGGAGCCCCGTTTCCGCCTCCTAGCTCGAGAGGAGGGATCCTTTCCCTGCGTGGTCGGGAAAGAATTCCCGGCGTTCCCGTCGCATCTCAAGAGGAGGCGCTCTCCACAGGAAAGGCGAGAGGAACTCCAGGGTCGTGCCACCATTCCCAGAGTCCCCCAGATGTCTCAGTCCATTCCAGGGAAACCTGTTTTCCCTGCACTGCCTCGACTTTCAAGCCGAGGATCGACTCACACCACGGTGGCACGTGGGACAGCCCTGTGGGAAAGCCTCGTGGGAAAGCTCGTGGAAAGCCTCGAGGGAAAGCCACAGATCCCTTGATCCACGCGAAGGGAAGCGTGACACTGCTGCTACAGCTCGGGAGGAAAGCGCACGTGCATGCCCCACTCGAGACGAGGACTGACTCCCCTGGGGAGACTCCAGAAGTACCCCAAGATCCATGTCAGCACTGGAGAGGAATCCTCAGGTTCCGGCACCGACTCCACACAAGGTCTTAGGCCCCGGCATCGACGGGAGAGGAATCCCGAGAGGCCCCCGAGCAACTCGCATGGGGACTGGCCTTTCCTGAGGCCACCAGAGCGGGTCCCTGAGGTCCCCGTCGTAAGTCGAGAGCACCTGCCGCAACTCGAGAAAATCCAGGAGGTTCTCCCCTCCAGGCGAGATGAGGCCCATTTCCGCTGAGGCGTCTCGAGGCTAATCACACCTAACCTCTGGAACTTCCAAAGGGTCCTTCACACCCTTGCTGCAACTCAAGAAGTTCCCCGACATACCCGTCTCCACTCGAGAGGAAGCACGAGAGTCCCGCCCACATCCAGAGGAGCCCCGTTTCCGCCTCCTAGCTCGAGAGGAGGGATCCTTTCCCTGCGTGGTCGGGAAAGAATTCCCGGCGTTCCGTCGCATCTCAAGAGGAGGCGCTCTCCACAGGAAAGGCGAGAGGAACTCCAGGGTCGTGCCACCATTCCCAGAGTCCCCAGATGTCTCAGTCCATTCCAGGGAAACCTGTTTTCCCTGCACTGCCTCGACTTTCAAGCCGAGGATCGACTCACACCACGGTGGCACGTGGGACAGCCCTGTGGGAAAGCCTCGTGGGAAAGCCTCGAGGGAAAGCCACAGATCCCTTGATCCACGCGAAGGGAAGCGTGACACTGCTGCTACAGCTCGGGAGGAAAGCGCACGTGCATGCCCCCACTCGAGACGAGGACTGACTCCCCTGGGGAGACTCCAGAAGTACCCCAAGATCCATGTCAGCACTGGAGAGGAATCCTCAGGTTCCGGCACCGACTCCACACAAGGTCTTAGGCCCCGGCATCGACGGGAGAGGAATCCCGAGAGGCCCCGAGCAACTCGCATGGGGACTGGCCTTTCCTGAGGCCACCAGAGCGGGTCCCTGAGGTCCCCGTCGTAAGTCGAGAGCACCTGCCGCAACTCGAGAAAATCCAGGAGGTTCTCCCCTCCAGGCGAGATGAGGCCCATTTCCGCTGAGGCGTCTCGAGGCTAATCACACCTAACCTCTGGAACTTCCAAAGGGTCCTTCACACCCTTGCTGCAACTCAAGAAGTTCCCCGACATACCCGTCTCCACTCGAGAGGAAGCACGAGAGTCCCGCCCACATCCAGAGGAGCCCCGTTTCCGCCTCCTAGCTCGAGAGGAGGGATCCTTTCCCTGCGTGGTCGGGAAAGAATTCCCGGCGTTCCGTCGCATCTCAAGAGGAGGCGCTCTCCACAGGAAAGGCGAGAGGAACTCCAGGGTCGTGCCACCATTCCCAGAGTCCCCCAGATGTCTCAGTCCATTCCAGGGAAACCTGTTTTCCCTGCACTGCCTCGACTTTCAAGCCGAGGATCGACTCACACCACGGTGGCACGTGGGACAGCCCTGTGGGAAAGCCTCGTGGGAAAGCCTCGAGGGAAAGCCACAGATCCCTTGATCCACGCGAAGGGAAGCGTGACACTGCTGCTACAGCTCGGGAGGAAAGCGCACGTGCATGCCCCCACTCGAGACGAGGACTGACTCCCCTGGGGAGACTCCAGAAGTACCCCAAGATCCATGTCAGCACTGGAGAGGAATCCTCAGGTTCCGGCACCGACTCCACACAAGGTCTTAGGCCCCGGCATCGACGGGAGAGGAATCCCGAGAGGCCCCGAGCAACTCGCATGGGGACTGGCCTTTCCTGAGGCCACCAGAGCGGGTCCCTGAGGTCCCCGTCGTAAGTCGAGAGCACCTGCCGCAACTCGAGAAAATCCAGGAGGTTCTCCCCTCCAGGCGAGATGAGGCCCATTTCCGCTGAGGCGTCTCGAGGCTAATCACACCTAACCTCTGGAACTTCCAAAGGGTCCTTCACACCCTTGCTGCAACTCAAGAAGTTCCCCGACATACCCGTCTCCACTCGAGAGGAAGCACGAGAGTCCGCCCACATCCAGAGGAGCCCCGTTTCCGCCTCCTAGCTCGAGAGGAGGGATCCTTTCCCTGCGTGGTCGGGAAAGAATTCCCGGCGTTCCCGTCGCATCTCAAGAGGAGGCGCTCTCCACAGGAAAGGCGAGAGGAACTCCAGGGTCGTGCCACCATTCCCAGAGTCCCCCAGATGTCTCAGTCCATTCCAGGGAAACCTGTTTTCCCTGCACTGCCTCGACTTTCAAGCCGAGGATCGACTCACACCACGGTGGCACGTGGGACAGCCCTGTGGGAAAGCCTCGTGGGAAGCCTCGTGGGAAAGCCTCGAGGGAAAGCCACAGATCCCTTGATCCACGCGAAGGGAAGCGTGACACTGCTGCTACAGCTCGGGAGGAAAGCGCACGTGCATGCCCCCACTCGAGACGAGGACTGACTCCCCTGGGGAGACTCCAGAAGTACCCCAAGATCCATGTCAGCACTGGAGAGGAATCCTCAGGTTCCGGCACCGACTCCACACAAGGTCTTAGGCCCGGCATCGACGGGAGAGGAATCCCGAGAGGCCCCCGAGCAACTCGCATGGGGACTGGCCTTTCCTGAGGCCACCAGAGCGGGTCCCTGAGGTCCCCGTCGTAAGTCGAGAGCACCTGCCGCAACTCGAGAAAATCCAGGAGGTTCTCCCCTCCAGGCGAGATGAGGCCCATTTCCGCTGAGGCGTCTCGAGGCTAATCACACCTAACCTCTGGAACTTCCAAAGGGTCCTTCACACCCTTGCTGCAACTCAAGAAGTTCCCCGACATACCCGTCTCCACTCGAGAGGAAGCACGAGAGTCCCGCCCACATCCAGAGGAGCCCCGTTTCCGCCTCCTAGCTCGAGAGGAGGGATCCTTTCCCTGCGTGGTCGGGAAAGAATTCCCGGCGTTCCCGTCGCATCTCAAGAGGAGGCGCTCTCCACAGGAAAGGCGAGAGGAACTCCAGGGTCGTGCCACCATTCCCAGAGTCCCCCAGATGTCTCAGTCCATTCCAGGGAAACCTGTTTTCCCTGCACTGCCTCGACTTTCAAAGCCGAGGATCGACTCACACCACGGTGGCACGTGGGACAGCCCTGTGGGAAAGCCTCGTGGGAAAGCCTCGAGGGAAAGCCACAGATCCCTTGATCCACGCGAAGGGAAGCGTGACACTGCTGCTACAGCTCGGGAGGAAAGCGACACGTGCATGCCCCCACTCGAGACGAGGACTGACTCCCTGGGGAGACTCCAGAAGTACCCCAAGATCCATGTCAGCACTGGAGAGGAATCCTCAGGTTCCGGCACCGACTCCACACAAGGTCTTAGGCCCCGGCATCGACGGGAGAGGAATCCCGAGAGGCCCCCGAGCAACTCGCATGGGGACTGGCCTTTCCTGAGGCCACCAGAGCGGGTCCCTGAGGTCCCCGTCGTAAGTCGAGAGCACCTGCCGCAACTCGAGAAAATCCAGGAGGTTCTCCCCTCCAGGCGAGATGAGGCCCATTTCCGCTGAGGCGTCTCGAGGCTAATCACACCTAACCTCTGGAACTTCCAAAGGGTCCTTCACACCCTTGCTGCAACTCAAGAAGTTCCCCGACATACCCGTCTCCACTCGAGAGGAAGCACGAGAGTCCCGCCCACATCCAGAGGAGCCCCGTTTCCGCCTCCTAGCTCGAGAGGAGGGATCCTTTCCCTGCGTGGTCGGGAAAGAATTCCCGGCGTTCCCGTCGCATCTCAAGAGGAGGCGCTCTCCACAGGAAAGGCGAGAGGAACTCCAGGGTCGTGCCACCATTCCCAGAGTCCCCCAGATGTCTCAGTCCATTCCAGGGAAACCTGTTTTCCCTGCACTGCCTCGACTTTCAAGCCGAGGATCGACTCACACCACGGTGGCACGTGGGACAGCCCTGTGGGAAAGCCTCGTGGGAAAGCCTCGAGGGAAAGCCACAGATCCCTTGATCCACGCGAAGGGAAGCGTGACACTGCTGCTACAGCTCGGGAGGAAAGCGCACGTGCATGCCCCCACTCGAGACGAGGACTGACTCCCCTGGGGAGACTCCAGAAGTACCCCAAGATCCATGTCAGCACTGGAGAGGAATCCTCAGGTTCCGGCACCGACTCCACACAAGGTCTTAGGCCCCGGCATCGACGGGAGAGGAATCCGAGAGGCCCCGAGCAACTCGCATGGGGACTGGCCTTTCCTGAGGCCACCAGAGCGGGTCCCTGAGGTCCCCGTCGTAAGTCGAGAGCACCTGCCGCAACTCGAGAAAATCCAGGAGGTTCTCCCCTCCAGGCGAGATGAGGCCCATTTCCGCTGAGGCGTCTCGAGGCTAATCACACCTAACCTCTGGAACTTCCAAAGGGTCCTTCACACCCTTGCTGCAACTCAAGAAGTTCCCCGACATACCCGTCTCCACTCGAGAGGAAGCACGAGAGTCCCGCCCACATCCAGAGGAGCCCCGTTTCCGCCTCCTAGCTCGAGAGGAGGGATCCTTTCCCTGCGTGGTCGGGAAAGAATTCCCGGCGTTCCGTCGCATCTCAAGAGGAGGCGCTCTCCACAGGAAAGGCGAGAGGAACTCCAGGGTCGTGCCACCATTCCCAGAGTCCCCCAGATGTCTCAGTCCATTCCAGGGAAACCTGTTTTCCCTGCACTGCCTCGACTTTCAAGCCGAGGATCGACTCACACCACGGTGGCACGTGGGACAGCCCTGTGGGAAAGCCTCGTGGGAAAGCCTCGTGGGAAAGCCTCGAGGGAAAGCCACAGATCCCTTGATCCACGCGAAGGGAAGCGTGACACTGCTGCTACAGCTCGGGAGGAAAGCGCACGTGCATGCCCCACTCGAGACGAGGACTGACTCCCCTGGGGAGACTCCAGAAGTACCCCAAGATCCATGTCAGCACTGGAGAGGAATCCTCAGGTTCCGGCACCGACTCCACACAAGGTCTTAGGCCCCGGCATCGACGGGAGAGGAATCCCGAGAGGCCCCCGAGCAACTCGCATGGGGACTGGCCTTTCCTGAGGCCACCAGAGCGGGTCCCTGAGGTCCCCGTCGTAAGTCGAGAGCACCTGCCGCAACTCGAGAAAATCCAGGAGGTTCTCCCCTCCAGGCGAGATGAGGCCCATTTCCGCTGAGGCGTCTCGAGGCTAATCACACCTAACCTCTGGAACTTCCAAAGGGTCCTTCACACCCTTGCTGCAACTCAAGAAGTTCCCCGACATACCCGTCTCCACTCGAGAGGAAGCACGAGAGTCCCGCCCACATCCAGAGGAGCCCCGTTTCCGCCTCCTAGCTCGAGAGGAGGGATCCTTTCCCTGCGTGGTCGGGAAAGAATTCCCGGCGTTCCCGTCGCATCTCAAGAGGAGGCGCTCTCCACAGGAAAGGCGAGAGGAACTCCAGGGTCGTGCCACCATTCCCAGAGTCCCCCAGATGTCTCAGTCCATTCCAGGGAAACCTGTTTTCCCTGCACTGCCTCGACTTTCAAGCCGAGGATCGACTCACACCACGGTGGCACGTGGGACAGCCCTGTGGGAAAGCCTCGTGGGAAAGCCTCGTGGGAAAGCCTCGAGGGAAAGCCACAGATCCCTTGATCCACG
The DNA here is from genome assembly GCF_001704415.2 of Capra hircus. NCBI lineage: Eukaryota > Metazoa > Chordata > Mammalia > Artiodactyla > Bovidae > Capra > Capra hircus. The sequence continues at coordinate 14,915 of NW_017197593.1, forward strand.
CGAAAGGGAAGCGTGACACTGCTGCTACAGCTCGGGAGGAAAGCGCACGTGCATGCCCCCACTCGAGACGAGGACTGACTCCCCTGGGAGACTCCAGAAGTACCCCAAGATCCATGTCAGCACTGGAGAGGAATCCTCAGGTTCCGGCACCGACTCCACACAAGGTCTTAGCCCGGCATCGACGGGAGAGGAATCCCGAGAGGCCCCGAGCAACTCGCATGGGGACTGGCCTTTCCTGAGGCCACCAGAGCGGGTCCCTGAGGTCCCCGTCGTAAGTCGAGAGCACCTGCCGCAACTCGAGAAAATCCAGGAGGTTCTCCCCTCCAGGCGAGATGAGGCCCATTTCCGCTGAGGCGTCTCGAGGCTAATCACACCTAACCTCTGGAACTTCCAAAGGGTCCTTCACACCCTTGCTGCAACTCAAGAAGTTCCCCGACATACCCGTCTCCACTCGAGAGGAAGCACGAGAGTCCCGCCCACATCCAGAGGAGCCCCGTTTCCGCCTCCTAGCTCGAGAGGAGGGATCCTTTCCCTGCGTGGTCGGGAAAGAATTCCCGGCGTTCCTGTCGCATCTCAAGAGGAGGCGACTCTCCACAGGAAAGGCGAGAGGAACTCCAGGGTCGTGCCACCATTCCCAGAGTCCCCCAGATGTCTCAGTCCATTCCAGGGAAACCTGTTTTCCCTGCACTGCCTCGACTTTCAAGCCGAGGATCGACTCACACCACGGTGGCACGTGGGACAGCCCTGTGGGAAAGCCTCGTGGAAAGCCTCGTGGGAAAGCCTCGAGGGAAAGCCACAGATCCCTTGATCCACGCGAAGGGAAGCGTGACACTGCTGCTACAGCTCGGGAGGAAAGCACACGTGCATGCCCCCACTCGAGACGAGGACTGACTCCCTGGGGAGACTCCAGAAGTACCCCAAGATCCATGTCAGCACTGGAGAGGAATCCTCAGGTTCCGGCACCGACTCCACACAAGATCTTAGGCCCCGGCATCGACGGGAGAGGAATCCCGAGAGGCCCCCGAGCAACTCGCATGGGGACTGGCCTTTCCTGAGGCCACCAGAGCGGGTCCCTGAGGTCCCCGTCGTAAGTCGAGAGCACCTGCCGCAACTCGAGAAAATCCAGGAGGTTCTCCCCTCCAGGCGAGATGAGGCCCATTTCCGCTGAGGCGTCTCGAGGCTAATCACACCTAACCTCTGGAACTTCCAAAGGGTCCTTCACACCCTTGCTGCAACTCAAGAAGTTCCCCGACATACCCGTCTCCACTCGAGAGGAAGCACGAGAGTCCCGCCCACATCCAGAGGAGCCCCGTTTCCGCCTCCTAGCTCGAGAGGAGGGATCCTTTCCCTGCGTGGTCGGGAAAGAATTCCCGGCGTTCCCGTCGCATCTCAAGAGGAGGCGCTCTCCACAGGAAAGGCGAGAGGAACTCCAGGGTCGTGCCACCATTCCCAGAGTCCCCCAGATGTCTCAGTCCATTCCAGGGAAACCTGTTTTCCCTGCACTGCCTCGACTTTCAAGCCGAGGATCGACTCACACCACGGTGGCACGTGGGACAGCCCTGTGGGAAAGCCTCGTGGGAAAGCCTCGAGGGAAAGCCACAGATCCCTTGATCCACGCGAAGGGAAGCGTGACACTGCTGCTACAGCTCGGGAGGAAAGCGCACGTGCATGCCCCCACTCGAGACGAGGACTGACTCCCCTGGGGAGACTCCAGAAGTACCCCAAGATCCATGTCAGCACTGGAGAGGAATCCTCAGGTTCCGGCACCGACTCCACACAAGGTCTTAGGCCCGGCATCGACGGGAGAGGAATCCCGAGAGGCCCCGAGCAACTCGCATGGGGACTGGCCTTTCCTGAGGCCACCAGAGCGGGTCCCTGAGGTCCCCGTCGTAAGTCGAGAGCACCTGCCGCAACTCGAGAAAATCCAGGAGGTTCTCCCCTCCAGGCGAGATGAGGCCCATTTCCGCTGAGGCGTCTCGAGGCTAATCACACCTAACCTCTGGAACTTCCAAAGGGTCCTTCACACCCTTGCTGCAACTCAAGAAGTTCCCCGACATACCCGTCTCCACTCGAGAGGAAGCACGAGAGTCCCGCCCACATCCAGAGGAGCCCCGTTTCCGCCTCCTAGCTCGAGAGGAGGGATCCTTTCCCTGCGTGGTCGGGAAAGAATTCCCGGCGTTCCCGTCGCATCTCAAGAGGAGGCGCTCTCCAGCAGGAAAGGCGAGAGGAACTCCAGGGTCGTGCCACCATTCCCAGAGTCCCCAGATGTCTCAGTCCATTCCAGGGAAACCTGTTTTCCCTGCACTGCCTCGACTTTCAAGCCGAGGATCGACTCACACCACGGTGGCACGTGGGACAGCCCTGTGGGAAAGCCTCGTGGGAAAGCCTCGTGGGAAAGCCTCGAGGGAAAGCCACAGATCCCTTGATCCACGCGAAGGGAAGCGTGACACTGCTGCTACAGCTCGGGAGGAAAGCGCACGTGCATGCCCCACTCGAGACGAGGACTGGACTCCCCTGGGGAGACTCCAGAAGTACCCCAAGATCCATGTCAGCACTGGAGAGGAATCCTCAGGTTCCGGCACCGACTCCACACAAGGTCTTAGGCCCGGCATCGACGGGAGAGGAATCCGAGAGGCCCCCGAGCAACTCGCATGGGGACTGGCCTTTCCTGAGGCCACCAGAGCGGGTCCCTGAGGTCCCCGTCGTAAGTCGAGAGCACCTGCCGCAACTCGAGAAAATCCAGGAGGTTCTCCCCTCCAGGCGAGATGAGGCCCATTTCCGCTGAGGCGTCTCGAGGCTAATCACACCTAACCTCTGGAACTTCCAAAGGGTCCTTCACACCCTTGCTGCAACTCAAGAAGTTCCCCGACATTACCCGTCTCCACTCGAGAGGAAGCACGAGAGTCCCGCCCACATCCAGAGGAGCCCCGTTTCCGCTTCCTAGCTCGAGAGGAGGGATCCTTTCCCTGCGTGGTCGGGAAAGAATTCCCGGCGTTCCCGTCGCATCTCAAGAGGAGGCGCATCTCCACAGGAAAGGCGAGAGGAACTCCAGGGTCGTGCCACCATTCCCAGAGTCCCCCAGATGTCTCAGTCCATTCCAGGGAAAACTGTTTTCCCTGCACTGCCTCGACTTTCAAGCCAAGGATCGACTCACACCACGGTGGCACGTGGGACAGCCCTGTGGGCAAAGCCTCGTGGGAAAGCCTCGAGGGAAAGCCACAGATCCCTTGATCCACGCGAAGGGAAGCGTGACACTGCTGCTACAGCTTCGGGAGGAAAGCGCACGTGCATGCCCCCACTCGAGACGAGGACTGACTCCCTGGGGAGACTCCAGAAGTACCCCAAGATCCATGTCAGCACTGGAGAGGAATCCTCAGGTTCCGGCACCGACTCCACACAAGTCTTAGGCCCCGGCATCGACGGGAGAGGAATCCCGAGAGGCCCCCGAGCAACTCGCATGGGGACTGGCCTTTCCTGAGGCCACCAGAGCGGGTCCCTGAGGTCCCCGTCGTAAGTCGAGAGCACCTGCCGCAACTCGAGAAAATCCAGGAGGTTCTCCCCTCCAGGCGAGATGAGGCCCATTTCCGCTGAGGCGTCTCGAGGCTAATCACACCTAACCTCTGGAACTTCCAAAGGGTCCTTCACACCCTTGCTGCAACTCAAGAAGTTCCCCGACATACCCGTCTCCACTCGAGAGGAAGCACGAGAGTCCCGCCCACATCCAGAGGAGCCCCGTTTCCGCCTCCTAGCTCGAGAGGAGGGATCCTTTCCCTGCGTGGTCGGGAAAGAATTCCCGGCGTTCCCGTCGCATCTCAAGAGGAGGCGCTCTCCACAGGAAAGGCGAGAGGAACTCCAGGGTCGTGCCACCATTCCCAGAGTCCCCCAGATGTCTCAGTCCATTCCAGGGAAACCTGTTTTCCCTGCACTGCCTCGACTTTCAAGCCGAGGATCGACTCACACCACGGTGGCACGTGGGACAGCCCTGTGGGAAAGCCTCGTGGGAAAGCCTCGTGGGAAAGCCTCAGGAAGCACAGATCCTTGATCCACGCGAAAGGGAAGCGTGACACTGCTGCTACAGCTCGGGAGGAAAGCGCACGTGCATGCCCCCACTCGAGACGAGGACTGACTCCCCTGGGGAGACTCCAGAAGTACCCCAAGATCCATGTCAGCACTGGAGAGGAATCCTCAGGTTCCTGCACCGACTCCACACAAGGTCTTAGGCCCGGCATCGACGGGAGAGGAATCCCGAGAGGCCCCGAGCAACTCGCATGGGGACTGGCCTTTCCTGAGGCCACCAGAGCGGGTCCCTGAGGTCCCCGTCGTAAGTCGAGAGCACCTGCCGCAACTCGAGAAAATCCAGGAGGTTCTCCCCTCCAGGCGAGATGAGGCCCATTTCCGCTGAGGCGTCTCGAGGCTAATCACATCTAACATCTGGAACTTCCAAAGGGTCCTTCACACCCTTGCTGCAACTCAAGAAGTTCCCCGACATACCCGTCTCCACTCGAGAGGAAGCACGAGAGTCCCGCCCACATCCAGAGGAGCCCGTTTCCGCCTCCTAGCTCGAGAGGAGGGATCCTTTCCCTGCGTGGTCGGGAAAGAATTCCCGGCGTTCCCGTCGCATCTCAAGAGGAGGCGCTCTCCACAGGAAAGCGAGAGGAACTCCAGGGTCGTGCCACCATTCCCAGAGTCCCCCAGATGTCTCAGTCCATTCCAGGGAAACCTGTTTTCCCTGCACTGCCTCGACTTTCAAGCGAGGATCGACTCACACCACGGTGGCACGTGGACAGCCCTGTGGGAAAGCCTCGTGGGAAAGCCTCGTGGGAAAGCCTCGAGGGAAAGCCACAGATCCCTTGATCCACGCGAAGGGAAGCGTGACACTGCTGCTACAGCTCGGGAGGAAAGCGCACGTGCATGCCCCCACTCGAGACGAGGACTGACTCCCTGGGGAGACTCCAGAAGTACCCCAAGATCCATGTCAGCACTGGAGAGGAATCCTCAGGTTCGGCACCGACTCCACACAAGGTCTTAGGCCCCGGCATCGACGGGAGAGGAATCCCGAGAGGCCCCCGAGCAACTCGCATGGGGACTGGCCTTTCCTGAGGCCACCAGAGCGGGTCCCTGAGGTCCCCGTCGTAAGTCGAGAGCACCTGCCGCAACTCGAGAAAATCCAGGAGGTTCTCCCCTCCAGGCCGAGATGAGGCCCATTTCCGCTGAGGCGTCTCGAGGCTAATCACACCTAACCTCTGGAACTTCCAAAGGGTCCTTCACACCCTTGCTGCAACTCAAGAAGTTCCCCGACATACCCGTCTCCACTCGAGAGGAAGCACGAGAGTCCCGCCCACATCCAGAGGAGCCCGTTTCCGCCTCCTAGCTCGAGAGGAGGGATCCTTTCCCTGCGTGGTCGGGAAAGAATTCCCGGCGTTCCCGTCGCAATCTCAAGAGGAGGCGCTCTCCACAGGAAAGCGAGAGGAAACTCCAGGGTCGTGCCACCATTCCCAGAGTCCCCAGATGTCTCAGTCCATTCCAGGGAAAACCTGTTTTCCTGCACTGCCTCGACTTTCAAGCCGAGGATCGACTCACACCACGGTGGCACGTGGGACAGCCCTGTGGGAAAGCCTCGTGGAAAGCTCGTGGGAAAGCCTCGAGGGAAAGCCACAGATCCCTTGATCCATCGCGAAGGAAGCGTGACACTGCTGCTACAGCTCGGGAGGAAAGCGCACGTGCATGCCCCCACTCGAGACGAGACTGACTCCCTGGGGAGACTCCAGAAGTACCCCAAGATCCATGTCAGCACTGGAGAGGAATCCTCAGGTTCCGGCACCGACTCCACACAAGGTCTTAGGCCACGGCATCGACGGGAGAGGAATCCCGAGAGGCCCCCGAGCAACTCGCATGGGACTGGCCTTTCCTGAGGCCACCAGAGCGGGTCCCTGAGGTCCCCGTCGTTAAGTCGAGAGCACCTGCCGCAACTCGAGAAAATCCAGGAGGTTCTCCCTCCAGGCGAGATGAGGCCCATTTCCGCTGAGGCGTCTCGAGGCTAATCACACCTAACCTCTGGAACTTCCAAAGGGTCCTTCACACCCTTGCTGCAACTCAAGAAGTTCCCCGACATACCCGTCTCCACTCGAGAGAAGCACGAGAGTCCCGCCCACATCCAGAGGAGCCCCGTTTCCGCCTCTAGCTCGAGAGGAGGGATCCTTTCCCTGCGTGGTCGGGAAAGAATTCCCGGCGTTCCCGTCGCATCTCAAGAGGAGGCGCTCTCCACAGGAAAGGCGAGAGGAACTCCAGGGTCGTGCCACCATTCCCAGAGTCCCCCAGATGTCTCAGTCCATTCCAGGGAAACCTGTTTTCCCTGCACTGCCTCGACTTTCAAGCCGAGGATCGACTCACACCACGGTGGCACGTGGACAGCCTGTGGAAAGCTCGTGGAAAGCCTCGTGGGAAAAGCCTCGAGGGAAAGCCACAGATCCCTTGATCCACGCGAAGGGAAGCGTGACACTGCTGCTACAGCTCGGGAGGAAAGCCACGTGCATGCCCCCACTCGAGACGAGGACTGACTCCCCTGGGGAGACTCCAGAAGTACCCCAAGATCCATGTCAGCACTGGAGAGGAATCCTCAGGTTCCGCACCGACTCCACACAAGGTCTTAGCCCCGGCATCGACGGGAGAGGAATCCCGAAGAGGCCCCGAGCAACTCGCATGGGGACTGGCCTTTCCTGAGGCCACCAGAGCGGGTCCCTGAGGTCCCCGTCGTAAGTCGAGAGCACCTGCCGCAACTCGAGAAAATCCAGGAGGTTCTCCCCTCCAGGCGAGATGAGGCCCATTTCCGCTGAGGCGTCTCGAGGCTAATCACACTCTAACCTCTGGAACTTCCAAAGGGTCCTTCACACCCTTGCTGCAACTCAAGAAGTTCCCCGACATACCCGTCTCCACTCGAGAGGAAGCACGAGAGTCCCGCCCACATCAGAGGAGTCCCCGTTTCCGCCTCCTAGCTCGAGAGGAGGGATCCTTTCCCTGCGTGGTCGGGAAAGAATTCCCGGCGTTCCCGTCGCATCTCAAGAGGAGGCGCTCTCCACAGGAAAGGCGAGAGGAACTCCAGGGTCGTGCCACCATTCCCAGAGTCCCCCAGATGTCTCAGTCCATTCCAGGGAAACCTGTTTTCCCTGCACTGCCTCGACTTTCAAGCCGAGGATCGACTCACACCACGGTGGCACGTGGGACAGCCCTGTGGTGAAAGCCTCGTGGGAAAGCTCGAGGGAAAGCCACAGATCCCTTGATCCACTGCGAAAGGGAAGCGTGACACTGCTGCTACAGCTCGGGAGGAAAGCGCACGTGCATGCCCCCACTCGAGACGAGGACTGGACTCCCCTGGGGAGACTCCAGAAGTACCCCAAGATCCATGTCAGCACTGGAGAGGAATCCTCAGTTCCGCACCGACTCCACACAAGGTCTTAGGCCCAGGCATCGACAGGAGAGGAATCCCGAGAGGCCCCGAGCAACTCGCATGGGGACTGGCCTTTCCTGAGGCCACAGAGTCGGGTCCCTGAGGTCCCCGTCGTAAGTCGAGAGCACCTGCCGCAACTCGAGAAAATCCAGGAGGTTCTCCCTCCAGGCGAGATGAGGCCCATTTCCGCTGAGGCGTCTCGAGGCTAATCACACCTAACATCTGGAACTTCCAAAGGGTCCTTCACACCCTTGCTGCAACTCAAGAAGTTCCCCGACATACCGTCTCCACTCGAGAGGAAGCACGAGAGTCCCGCCCACATCCAGAGAGACCCGTTTCCGCCTCCTAGCTCGAGAGGAGGGATCCTTTCCCTGCGTGGTCGGGAAAGAATTTCCCGGCGTTCCCGTCGCATCTCAAGAGGAGGCGCTCTCCACAGGAAAGCGGAGAGGAACTCCAGGGTCGTGCCACCATTCCCAGAGTCCCCCAGATGTCTCAGTCCATTCCAGGGAAAACCTGTTTTCCCTGCACTGCCTCGACTTTCAAGCCGAGGATCGACTCACACCACGGTGGCACGTGGGACAGCCCTGGGAAAGCCCTGTGGGAAAGCCTCGTGGGAAAGCCTCGAGGAAAAGCCACAGATCCCTTTGATCCACGCGAAGAAGCCGACACTGCTGCTACAGCTCGGGAGGAAAGCACGTGCATGCCCCACTCGAGACGAGGACTCGACTCCCCTGGGAGACTCCAGAAGTACCCCAATATCCATGTCAGCACTGGAGAGGAATCCTCAGGTTCCGGCACCGACTCCACACAAGTCTTAGCCACGGCATCGACGGAGAGGAATCCGAGAGGCCCCGAGCAACTCGCATGGGACTGGCCTTTCCTGAGGCCACCAGAGCGGGTCCCTGAGGTCCCCGATCGTAAGTCGAGAGCACCTGCCGCAACTCGAGAAAATCCAGGAGGTTCTCCCCTCCAGGCGAGATGAGGCCCATTTCCGCTGAGGCGTCTCGAGGCTAATCACACCTAACCTCTGGAACTTCCAAAGGGTCCTTCACACCCTTGCTGCAACTCAAGAAGTTCCCCGACATACCCGTCTCCACTCGAGAGGAAGCACGAGAGTCCCGCCCACATCCAGAGGAGCCCCGTTTCGCCTCCTAGCTCGAGAGGAGGGATCCTTTCCCTGCTGGTCGGAAAGAATTCCCGGCGTTCCCGTCGCATCTCAAGAGAGGCGCTCTCCACAGAAAGGCGAGAGGAACTCCAGGTCGTGCCACCATTCCAGAGTCCCCAGATGTCTCAGTCCATTCCAGGGAAACCTGTTTTCCCTGCACTGCCTCGACTTTCAAGCCGAGGATCGACTCACACCACGTGTGCACGTGGGACAAGCTGTGGAAACCTCGTGGGAAAGCCTCGTGGAAAGCCTCGAGGGAAACCACAGATCCCTTGATCAACGCGAAGGGAAGCGATGACACTGCTGCTACAGCTCGGGAGGAAAGCACACGTGCATGCCCCCACTCGAGACGAGGACTGACTCCCCTGGGAGACTCCAGAAGTACCCCAAGATCCATGTCAGCACTGGAGAGGAATCCTCAGTTCCGGCACCGACTCCACACAAGTCTTAGCCCCGCATCGACTGGGAGAGGAATCCCGAGAGGCCCCGAGCAACTCGCATGGGACTGGCCTTTCCTGAGGCCACCAGAGCGGGTCCCTGAGGTCCCGTCGTAAGTCGAGAGCACCTGCCGCAACTCGAGAAAATCCAGGACGTTCTCCCCTCCAGGCGAGATGAGGCCCATTTCCGCTGAGGCGTCTTCGAGGCTAATCACATCTAACACTCTGGAACTTCCAAAGGGTCCTTCACACCCTTGCTGGCAACTCAAGAAGTTCCCCGACCTATACCCGTCTCCACTCGAGAGGAAGCACGAGAGTCCCGCCCACATCCAGAGGAGCCCATTTCCGCCTCCTAGCTCGAGAGGAGGGATCCTTTCCCTGCGTGGTCGGGGAAAGAATTCCCGGCGTTCCCTGTCGCATCTCAAGAGGAGGCGCTCTCCACAGGAAAGGCGAGAGGAACTCCAGGTCGTGCCACCATTCCCAGAGTCCCCCAGATATCTCAGTCCATTCCAGGGAAACCTGTTTTCCCTGCACTGCCTCGACTTTCAAGCCGAGGATCGACTCACACCACGGTGGCATCGTGGGACAGCCCTGTGGGAAAGCCTCGTGGGAAAGCCTCGAGGGAAAGCCACAATCCCTTGATCCACGTCGAAGGGAAAGCGTGACACTGCTGCTACAGCTCGGGAGGAAAGCGCACGTGCATGCCCCCACTCGAGACGAGGACTGACTCCCCTGGGAGACTCCAGAAGTACCCCAAGATCCATGTCAGCACTGCGAGAGGAATCCTCAGGTTCCGCACCGACTCCACACAAGGTCTTAGCCCGGCATCGACGGGAGAGGAATCCCGAGAGGCCCCCGAGCAACTCGCATGGGGACTGGCCTTTGCCTGAGGCCACCAGAGCGGGTCCCTGAGGTCCCCGTCGTAAGTCGAGAGCACCTGCCGCAACTCGAGAAAATCCAGGAGGTTCTCCCCTCCAGGCGAGATGAGGCCCATTTCCGCTGAGGCGTCCTCCGAGGCTTGTAATCACATCCTAACATCTGGAACTTCCAAAGGTCCTTCACACCCTTGCTGCAACTCAAGAAGTTCCCCGACATACCCGTCTCCACTCGAGAGGAAGCACGAGAGTCCCGCCCACATCCAGAGGAGCCCCGTTTCCGCCTCCATAGCTCGAGAGGAGGATCCTTTCCCTGCGTGTCGGGAAAGAATTCCCGGTGTTCCCGTCGCATCTCAAGAGGAGCGCTCTCCACAGGAAAGGCGAGAGGAACTCCAGGTCGTGCCACCATTCCCAGAGTCCCCAGATTGTCTCAGTCCATTCCAGGAAACCTGTTTTCCCTGCACTGCCTCGACTTTCAAGCCGAGGATCGACTCACACCACGGTGGCACGTGGGACAGCCCTGTGGGAAAGACTCGTGGGAAAGCCTCCGTGGAAAGCCTCGAGGGAAAGCCACAGATCCCTTGATCACGCGAAAGGAAGCGTGACACTGCTGCTACAGCTCGGGAGGAAAGCGCACGTGCATGCCCCCACTCGAGACGAGGACTGACTCCCCTGGGGAGACTCCAGAAGTACCCAAGATCCATGTCAGCACTGGAGAGGAATCCTCAGGTTCCGCACCGACTCCACACAAGGTCTTAGGCCCGCATCGACGGGAGAGGAATCCCGAGAGGCCCCCGAGCAACTCGCATGGGGACTGGCCTTTCCTGAGGCCACCAGAGCGGTCCCTGAGGTCCCCGTCGTAAGTCGAGAGCACCTGCCGCAACTCGAGAAAATCCAGGAGGTTCTCCCCTCCAGGCAGATGAGGCCCATTTCCGCTGAGGCGTCTCGAGGCTAATCACACCTAACCTCTGGAAACTTCCAAAGGGTCCTTCACACCTTGCTGCAACTCAAAGAAGTTCCCCGACATACCCGTCTCCACTCGAGAGGAAGCACGAGAGTCCCGCCCACATCCAGAGGAGCCCCGTTTCCGCCTCCTAGCTCGAGAGAGGGATCCTTTCCCTGGTTGGTCGGAAAGAATTCCCGGCGTTCCCATCGCATCTCAAGAGCGAGGCGCTCTTCCACAGGAAAGGCGAGAGGAACTCCAGGGTCGTGCCACATTCCCAGAGTCCCCCAGATGTCTCAGTCCATTCCAGGGAAAACTGTTTTCCCTAGCACTGCCTCGACTTCAAGCCGAGATCGACTCACACCACGGTGGCACGTGGGACAGCCCTGTGGGAAAGCCTCGTGGGGTCGGGAAAGCCTCGTGGAAAGCCTAGGAAAGCCACAGATCCCTTGATCCACGCGAAGGGAAGCGCTACACTGCTGCTACAGCTACGGAGGAAACGCCACGTGCATGCCCCCACTCGAGACGAGGACTGACTTCCCTGGGGAGACTCCAGAAGTACCCAAGATCCATGTTAGCACTGGAGAGGAATCCTCAGGTTCCCGCACCGACTCCACACAAGGTCTTAGGCCCCGGCATCGACGGGAGAGGAATCCCAGAGTGCCCCGAGCAACTCGCATGGGGACTGGCCTTTCCTGAGGCCACCAGAGCGGTCCCTGAGGTCCTCGTCGTAAGTCGAGAGCACCTGCCGCAACTCGAAGAAAATCCAGGAGGTTCTACCCTCCAGGCGAATGAGGCCCATTTCCGCTGAGGCGTCTCGAGGCTAATCACACCTAACCTCTGGAACTTCCAAAGGGTCCTTCACACCCTTGCTGCAACTCAAGAAGTTCCCCGACATACCCGTCTCCACTCGAGAGGAAGCACGAGAGTCCCGCCACATCCAGAGGAGTCCCCGTTTCCTGCCTCCTAGCTCGAGAGGAGGATCCTTTCCCTGCGTGGTCGGGAAAGAATTCCGGCGTTCCGTCGCATCTCAAGAGGAGGCGCTCTCCACAGGAAAGGCGAGAGGAACTCCAGGTCGTGCCACCATTCCCAGAGTCCCCCAGATGTCTCAGTCCATTCCAGGTAAACCTGTTTTCCCTGCACTGCCTCGACTTTCAAGCCGAGATCGACTCACACCACGGTGGCACGTGGGACAGCCCTTGGGAAGCTCGTGGGAAAGCCTCGGTGGGAAACCTCAAGCGGAAAGCCACAGATCCCTTGATCCACGCCTATGAAGCGCTGACACTGCTGCTACAGCTCGGGAGGAAAGCGCACGTGCATTGCCCCCACTCGAGACGAGGACTGACTCCCTGGGAGACACCAGAAAGTAACCCCAAATCCATGTCAGCACTGGAGAGAAATCTTCAGGTTCGCCCACCGACTCCCACACAAGTCTTAGGCCCGGCATCGAGGAGAGGAATCCCGAGAGCCCCAGCAACTCGCATGGGGACTGGCTCTTTCTGAGGCCACCAGAGCGGGTCCCTGAGTCGCCCGTCGTAAGTCGAGAGACACCGCCGCAACTCGAGAAAATCCAGGAGGTTTCCCCTTCCAGGCGAGATGAGGCCCATTTCCGCTGAGGCGTCTGAGGCTGAATCACACTAACCTCTGGAATTCCAAGGGTCCTTCACACCCTTGCTGCAACTCAAGAAGTTCCCCGACATCCCTCTCCACTCGAGAGGAAGCACGGAGTCCGCCCACATCCAGAGGAGGCCCCGTTTCCGCCTCCTAGCTCGAGAGGGAGGATCCTTTCCTCGTGTGCGGGCGAAGAATTCCCGCGTTCCCTCGCATCTCAAGGAGGCGGCTCTCCAGGGGAAAGGCGAGAGGAACTCCAGGGTCGTGCCACCATTCCAGAGTCCCCAGAAGTCTCAGTCCATTCCAGGGAACCTGTTTCCCTGCACTGCCTCGACTTCAACCGAGGATCGACACACCACGTGGCACGCGGGACAGCCTTGGGAAAGCCTCGTGGGAAAGCCTCGGAAAGCTCGAGGGAAAGCCACAGATCCTTGATCAGCAAAGGGAAGGTGACACTGCTGCTACAGCTCGGAGGAAAGCGACTGCATGCCCACTCGAGACGAGGACTGACTCACCGGGAGAACTCCAGAAGTACCCCAAATCCATGTCAGCACTGGAGAGGAATCCTCAGGTTCCGGACACGACTCCACCAAGGTCTTAGGTCCGGCATCGACGGGAGAGGAATCCCGAGAGGCCCCCGAGCAACTCGCTGGGGACTGGCCTTTCCTGAGCCACCAGAGCGGGTCCCTGAGGTCCCGTCGTAAGTCGAGAGCACCTGCCGCAACTGAGAAAATCCAGGAGGTTCTCCCCTCCAGGCAGATGAGGCCCATTTCCGCTGAGTCGTCGTCAGAGGCTAATCAACCTAACCTCTGAACTTCCAAAGGGTCCTTCACACCTTGCTGCAACTCAAGAAGTTCCCGCGACTTACCGGTCTCCACTCGAGAGGAAGCACGAGAGTCCGCCCACATCCAGAGGAGCCCGTTCGCTTTCCCTAGCTCGAGAGGAGGGATCTTCCCCCTGCGTGTCGGAAGAATTCCCGGCGTTCCTCGCATCTCAAGAGAGGCGATCTCCAAGGAAAGCGAGAGGAACTCCAGGGTCGTGCCACCATTCCCAGAGTCCCCCAGAATGTCTCAGTCCATTCCAGGGAAACCTTGTTTTCCCTGCACTGCCTCGACTTTCAAGCGAGGATCGACTCACACCACGGTGGACGTGGACAGCCTGTGGAAAGCCTCGTGGGAAAGCCTGAGGGAAAGCCACAAGATCCCTTGATCACGCGAAGGGAAGCGGTGACACTGCTGCTACAGCTCGGGGAGGAAAGCGCACGTGCATGCCCCACTCGAGACGAGGACTGACTCCCTGGGGAGACATAGAATACCCAATGATCCTATTTATCAGCACTGGAGAGAAATCCTCAGTTGTCCGCACCGACTCCACACAAGTTTTAGGGCCCGGCATCTCGACGGAGAGGAATCCCAGAGGCCTACAGACTCGCATGGGACTGGCTTTCCCTGAGGCCACAGAGCGGTCCCTGAGCGGCCCGTCGTGTCGAGAGCACCTGCCGCAACTCGAGAAAATCCAGGAGGTTCCCCTTCCAAGCGAGATGAGGCCATTTCCGCTGAGGTCTCGAAGGCTAATCACATCCTAACTCTGACTTATTCAAGGGTCCTTCACACCCTTGCTGCAACCAAGAGATCCCGCATACCCGTTCTCCACTCGCAGAGGAAGCATGAGAGTCCGGCCCACAAATCCAGAGTAGCCCCCGATTTCCATCGCGCCTCCTAGCTCGAGAGGAGGTATCCTTTTTACCTCGTGTTTGTCGGGGAAGGAATTCCCGCAGTTCCCCGTCGCAATCCAAGGAGGACGGCGCTCTCAGCACAGGGAAAGGCGAGGGGAACTCCCAAGGTCTGCACCATTCCCGAGAGACACGAGAGTCTGCAGTCCCCATTCCAGGGGAAGTCCTTTTCCCTGCATGCCTCGACTCTCCCAAGACGCGAGGATGAGACCACCATGGAAAAGGGGACACCTTGGACAAGCCCTCGTGGGAAAGGCCTCGATGGAAAACCTCGGAGGGGGAAAGCCACAGATCGGCTTGATCCGCGGAGAAAAGGGACAGGTGACACTCTCTGCGTCAGCTCGGGAGGGAAAGCGGCACAGTGCATGCCCCCACTCTGAGACCCAGATGGACGTACTCCCGTCGAAGGAAACTCAGAAGTTTAACCCAAATCCAATGTCAGCACTGGAGAGGGAATCCTCAGGTTTCCCGGCACGGGACATCCACGCACAGTCTAAGCCGCCGGCATCGGATCGGAGAGGAATCCGAGAGCCCCGAAGCAAGATCGCAATGGGGACTGCTCTTTCCTGAAGGCCAACAGAGAGGGGTCCCTTGATCCGCCATCCCTAAGTCGAGGAGCAGCTCTGCCGCAAGCTAGAAAATCAGGAGGGTCTCCCCCCTCCACGGCAGATGAGGCCCATTGCCGCTGAGGACGTCTGACGGCTAATCACACCTTAAACTCTGGAACTTGCCAAGGGTCCTTCACACACCTTGCTGGCACTCAAGATGCCCCAACATACGCGTCTCCAATCCGGGGAGAGGGAAGCACGGATAATCGGCCACCCACTCCAAGAGGAGCCCGTTTCCGGGGTTCCCCTAGCTCCGAGAGGGAGGTAATCGGTTCCCTGCGTGGTTCGGCGAAAAAGATATGGCCCTGGATTCGTCGGGAGAGCGAATCCGCGGAGAATCTCCGTACCAACTTGGGCATGGGGACTGGCCTTTCCTGAGGGCCACCAGAGGCGGGTCCCTGAGGGCCCCCGTCGTGGGGTAGAGAGCACCTGCGGCAAACTTGGGGAAAATCCAGGGAGGGTTCCTCCTTGCCCAGGCGAGATGAGACGCATTTCCGACTGAGGCTGTGCTCAAGCTATCACACCTAACCTCTGGGACGCTTACAAAGGGGGTCCCTTCACACCCCTTCACTGGCAACCTCAAAGGAAAGATCCCCAAACCATTGTTACCCGCAGTGCTCCCCAACTCCCCGGGAGAGGAAGCATGAAGAGTCCCGGCC
>NW_017197594.1:0-19947 GCF_001704415.2 Capra hircus
GCGTCGATGCTGGGCCTAAAGATCTTGTGTGGAGTGGGTTGCCACCGGAAACTGAGGATTCCTCTCCAGTGTTGACATGGATCTTGGGGTACTTCTGGAGTCTCTCCAGGGGAATCAGTCCTTGTCTCGAGTGGGGCATGCACAGTGCTGCTTTCCTCCCGAGCTGTAGCAGCACTGTCACGCTTCCCTTCGCGTGGATCAAGGGATCTGTGGCTTTCCCTCGAGGCTTTCCCACGAGGCTTTCCCACAGGGCTGTCCCACGTGCCACCGTGGTTTGAGTCGATCCTCGGCTTGAAAGTCGAGGCAGTGCAGGGAAAAAGGGTTTCCCTGGAATGGACTGAGACATCTGGGGGACTCTGGGAATGGTGGCACGACCCTGGAGTTCCTCTCGCATTTCCTGTGGAGAGCGCCTCCTCTTGAGATGCGAGGGGAACGCCGGGAATTCATTCCCGACCACGCAGGGAAAGGATCCCTCCTCTCCAGCTAGGAGGGCGGAAACGGGGCTCCTCTGGATGTGGGCGGGACTCTCGTGCTTCCTCTCGAGTGGAGACAGGTATGTCGGGGAACTTCTTGAGTTGCAGCAAGGGTGTGAAGGACCCTTTGGAAGTTCCAGATGTTAGATGTGATTAGTCTCGAGACCCCTCAGCGGAAATGGTCCTCATCTCGCCTGGAGGGGAGAACCTCCTGGATTTTGTCGAGTTGCTGAAGGTGCTCTCGACTTACTACAGGAACCTCAGGGACCCGCCCTGGGGGCCTCAGGATAGGCCAGTCCCCATGGAAGTTGCTCGGGGGCTTCTCCGGATAACCCTCCCGTCGATGCCGGGGCCTAAGACCTTGTGTGGAGTCGGTGCCGGAACCTGAGGATTCCTCTCCAGTGCTGACATGCATCTTGGGGTACTTCTGGAGTCTCCCCAGCGGAGTCAGTCCTCTTATCTAGTGGGGGCATGCACGTGCTCTTTCCTCCCGAGCTGTAGCAGCAGTGTCACGATACCCGTCGAGTGGATTAAGGGATCTGTGGCTTTCCTTCGAGGCTTTCCTATGAGTCTTTCCCACGAGGCTTTCCCACAGAACTGTCCCACGTGCCACCGTGGTGTGAGTCGATCCTCGGCTTGAAAGTCGAGGCATTGCAGGGAAATCAGTTTTCCCTGGAATGGACTGAGACATCTGGGGGACTCTGGGAATGGTGTCACCACCCTGGAGTTCCTCTCGCCTTTCCTGTGGAGAGCGGCTCCTCTTGAGATGCGACAGGAACGCCGGAAATTCTTTTCCGTCCCCCAGGGATTGGATCCCTCCTCTCGAGCTAGGAGGCGGAAACGGGGCTCCTCTGGATGTTGGCGGGACGCTCGTGCTTCCTCTCGAGTGGAGACAGGTATGTCGGGGAACTTCCTGAGTTGCAGCAAGGGTGTGAAGGATCCTTTGGAGTTTCAGAGGTTAGGTGTGATTAGCTTCGAGACAACTCAGCGGAAATGGGCCTCATCGGGCCTGGAGGGGAGAACCTCCTGGATTTTCTCGAGGATAGGGCAGGTTCTCTCGACTTACGACGGGGACCTCAGGGACCCGCTCTGGTGGCCTTAGGAAATGCCAGTCCCCATGCGAGTTGCTCGGGGCCTCTCGGGATTCCTCTCCCGTCGGAGCCGGGGCCTAAGACCTTGTGTGGATTCGGTGCCGGAACCAGAGGTTTCCTCTCCACTGCTGACATGGATATTGGGGCACTTCTGAAGTCTCCCCAGGGGAGTCAGTCCTCGTCTCGAGTGGAGGCATGCACCTGCGCTTTCCTCCCTAGCTGTAGCAGCAGTGTCATGCTCCCGTCGCGTGGATCAAGGGATCAGTGTCTTTCCCTCGAGGCTTTCCCACGAGGCTTTCCCACAAGGCTTTCCCACGAGGCTTTCCCACAGGGCTGTCCCACGTGCCACCGTGGTGTGAGTCTATCCTCGGCTTGAAAGTCAAGGCAGTGCAGGGAAAACAGATTTCCCTAGAATGTACTGAAACATCTGAGGGACTCTGGGAATGGTGGCACGACCCTGGAGTTCCTCTCGCCTTTCCTGTGGAGAGCGCCTCCTCTTGAGATGCGACGGGAACGTCGGGAATTCTTTCCCGACCACGCCGGGAAAGGATCCCTCCTCTCGAGCTAGGAGGCGGAATGGGGCTCCTCTGGATGAAGGCGGGACTCTCGTGCTTCCTCTCGAGTGGAGACGGGTATGTCGGGGAACTTCTTGAGTTGCAGCAAGGGTGTGAAGGACCCTTTGGAAGTTCCAGATATTAGATGTGATTAGCCTCGAGACGCCTCAGCGGAAATGGGCCTCATCTCGCCTGGAGGGGAGAACCTCCTGGATTTTATCGAGTTGCGGCAGGTGCTCTCGACTTACGATGGGGACCTCAGGGACCCGCTCTGGTGGCCTCAGGAAAGGCCAGTCCCCATGCGAGTTGCTCTGGGGCCTCTCGGGATTCCTCTCCCGT
This sequence comes from Capra hircus, assembly GCF_001704415.2. NCBI lineage: Eukaryota > Metazoa > Chordata > Mammalia > Artiodactyla > Bovidae > Capra > Capra hircus. Next base: position 2,458 of record NW_017197594.1, read on the forward strand.
AGATGCTGGGGCCTAAGACCTTCTGTGGAGTCAGTGCCGGAACCTGAGGATTCCTCTCCAGTGCTGACATGGATCTTTGGGTACTTCTGGAGTCTCCCCAGGACAGTCAGTCCTCTACTCGAGTGGGGGCATGCACATGCGCTTTCCTCCCGAGCTTTAGCAGCAGTGTCACGCTTACCTTCGCGTGGATCAAGGGATCTGTGGCTTTCCCTCGAGGCTTTCCCACGGGGCTTTCCCACAGGGCTGCCCCACGTGCCACTCTGGTGTGAGTCGATCCTCGGCTTGAAAGTCGAGGCAGTGCAGGGAATACAGGTTCCTGGAATGGACTGAGACAACTGGGGGACTCTGGGAATGGTGGCAGGTACCTGGAGTTCCTCTCGCTTTTCCTCTGGAGAGCGCCTCCTCTTGAGATGGGACGGGAATGCCGCGAATTCTTTCCCGACCACGCAGGGAAAGGATCAAACCTCTCGACCTAGGAGGCGGAAACGTGGCTCCTCTTGATGTGGGCGGGACTCTCCTGCTTCCTCTCGAGTGGAGACGGGTATGTCGGGGAACTTCTTGAGTTGCAGCAAGGGTGTGAAGGACCTTTGGAAGTTCCAGATGTTAGGTGTGATTTTCCTGGAGACGCCTCAGCGGAAATGGGCCTCATCTCGCCTGGAGGGGAGAACCTCCTGGATTTCTCGAGTTGCGGCAGATGCTCTCGACTAACGACGGGGACCTCAGGGACCCGCTCTGGTGGCCTCAGGAATGGCCAGTCCCCATGCGAGTTGCTCGGGGGCCTCTCCGGATTCCTCTCCCGTCGATGCCGGGGTCTAAAACCTTGTGTGGAATCGGTGCCGAACCTGAGGATTCCTCTCCAGTGCTGACATGGACCTTGGGGTACTTCTGGAGTCTCCCCAGTGGAGTCAGTCCTCGTCTCGAGTGGGGGCATGCATGTGCTCTTTCCTCCCGAGCTGTAGCAGCAGTGTCACGCTTCCCTTCGTGTGGATCAAGGGATATGCAGCTTTCCCTCGAGGCTTTCCCACGAGAGGCTTTCCCACGAGGCTTTCCCACAGGGCTGCCCACGTGCCACGGTGGTATGAGTCGAACCTCGTCTTGAAAGTCGAGGCAGTGCAGGTTTTACAGGTTCCCTGGAATGGACTGAGACATATGGGGGACTCAGGGAATGGTGGCACGACACTGGAGTTCCTCTCGCCTTTCCTGTGGAGAGAGCCTCCTCTTGAGATGCGACGAGAATGCCGGGAATTCTTTCCCGACCACGCAGGGAAAGGATCCCTCCTCTGGAGCTAGGAGGCGGAAACGGGGCTCCTCTTGATGTGGGCGGAACTCTTGTGCTTCCTCTCGAGTGGAGACGCATAATGTCGGGGAACTTCTTGAGTTGCCGCAAGGGTGTGAAGGATCCTTTGGAAGTTCCAGAGGTTAGGTGTGATTATCCTCGAGACGCCTCAGCGGAAATGGGCCTCATCTGCGCCTGGAGGGGATTACCTCCTGAATTTTCTCGAGTTGCGGCAGGCGATCTCGACTTACGACGGGGACCTCAGGGACCCGCTCTGGTGGCCTCAGGAAAGGCCAGTCCCCATGCGAGTTGCTCGGGGACCTCTCGGGATTCCTCTCCCGTCGATGCCTGGGACTAAGCTCTTGAGTGGAGTTGGTGCTGGAACCTGAGGATTCCTCTGCAGTGCTGACATGGATCTTGGGGTACTTCTGGAGTCTCCTCAGGGCAGTCAGTCCTCTACATCGAGTGGGGGCATGCACGTGCGCTTTTCTCCCGAGCTGTAGCAGCAGTGTCACGCTTCCCTTCACGTGGGTCAAGGGATCTGTGGCTTTCCCTCGAGGCTTTCCCACGAGGCTTTCCCGCAAGGCTTTCCCGCAGGCTGTCCCACGTGCCACCGTGGTGTGAGTTGATCCTCGGCTTGAAAAGTCAAGGCAGTGCAGGGAAAACAGGTATCCCTGGAATGGACTGAGACATCTGGGGGACTCTGGGAATGGTGGCAGCGACCCTGGAGTTCCTCTCGCCTTTCCTGTGGAGAGCGCCTCCTCTTGAGATGCGACGGGAACGCCGGGAATTCTTTCCCGACCACGCAGGGAAAGGATCCCTCCTCTCAAGCTAGGAGGCAGAAACGGGGCTCCTCTGGATGTGGAGGGGACTCTCGTGCTTCCTCTCAAGTGGAGACGGGTATGTCGGGGAACTTCTTGAGTTGCAGCAAGGGTGTGAAGGACCCTTTGGAAGTTCCAGAGTTTAGGTGTGATTAGCCTCGAGACGCCTCAGCGGAAATGGGCCTCATCTCGCCTGGAGGGGAGAACCTCCTGGATTTTCTCGAGTTGCGGCAGGTGCTCTCGACTTACGACGGGGACCTCAGGGACCCGCTCTGGTCGCCTCAGGAAAGGCCAGTCCCCATGCGAGTTGCATGGGGGCCTCTCGGGATTCCTCTCTCGTCGATGCCGGTGCCTAAGACCTTGTGTATAGTCGGTGCCGGAACCTGAGGATTCCTCTCCAGTGCTGACATGGATCTTGGGGTACTTCTGGAGTCTCCCCAGGGGAGTCAGTCCTCGTCTCGAGTGGGGGCATGCACTGTGCGCTTTCCTCCCGAGCTGTAGCAGCAGTGTCACGCTTCCCATTCGCGTGGATCAAGGGATCTGTGGCTTTCCCTCAGACTTTCCCACGAGGCTTTCCCACGAGGCTTTCCCAACAGGGCTGTTCCCACGTGCCACTGTGGTGTGAGTCGATCCTTCGGCTTTGAAAGTCGAGGCAGTGCAGGGAAAACAGATTTCCCTGGAATGGACTGAGACATCTGGGGGACTCTGGGAATGGTGGCACGACCCTGGAGTTCCTCTCGCCTTTCCTGTGGAGAGCGCCTCCTCTTGAGATGCGACGGGAACGCCGGGAATTCTTTCCCGACCACGCAGGGAAACGATCCCTCCTCTCGAGCTAGGAGGCGGAAACGGGCTCCTCTGGATGTGGGCGGGACTCTCGTGCTTCCTCTCGAGTGGAGACGGATATGTCGGGGAACTTCTTGAGTTGCAGCAAGGGTGTGAAGGACCCTTTGTAAGTTCCAGAGGTTAGGTGTGATTAGCCTCGAGATGCCTCAGCGAAAATCGGCCTCATCTCGCCTGGACGGGGAGAACCTCCTGGATTTTCTCGAGTTGCGGCAGGTGCTCTCAACTTACGACGGGGACCTCAGGGACCCGCTCTGGTGGCCTCAGGAAAGGCCAGTCCCCATGCGAGTTGCTCGGGGTCATCTCGGGATTCCATCTCCCGTCGATGCCGGGGCCTAAGATCTTGTGTGGAGTCGCTGTCGGAACCTGAGGATTCCTCTCCAGTGCTGACATGGATCTTCGGATATTTCTGGAGTCTCCCCAGGGGAGTCAGTCCTCGTCTCGAGTGGGGGCTTGCACTTGCGCTTTCCTCCCGAGCTGTAGCAGCAGTGTCACGCTTCCCTTCGCTGGATCAAGGGATCTGTGGCTTTCCCTCGAGGCTTGCCCACGAGGCTTTCCCACAGGGTTGTCCCACAAGCCACCGTGGTGTGAGTCGATCCTCGGCTTGAAAGTCGTGGCAGTTGCAGGGAAAACAGGTTTCCCTGGAATGGACTGAGACATCTGGGGGACTCTGGGAATGGTGGCACGACCCTGGATTACCTCTCGCCCTTCCTGTGGAGAGCCCCTCCTCTTGAGATGCGACGGCAACGCCGGGAATTCTTTCCCGACCACGCAGGGAAAGGATCCCAGCTCTACGAAGCTAGGAGGCGGAAACGGGGCTCCTCTGGATGAGGGAGGGACTCTCCTCATTCCTCTCGAGTGGAGACGGGTATGTCGGGGAACTTCTTGAGTTGCAGCAAGGGTGTGAAGGATCCCTTTGGAAGTTCCAGAGGTTAGATGTGATTAGCCTCGAGACGCCTCTCTGGAAATGGGCCATCATCTCGCTTAGAGGGGAGAACCTCCTGGATTTTCTCGAGTTGCGTCAGGTGCCTCTCGACTTACGACGGGGACCCAAGGGACCCGCTCTGGTGGCCTCAGGAAAGGCCAGTCCCCATGCGAGTTGCTCGGGGCCTCTCGGTATTGCTCTGCCATCGATGCCAGGGCCTAAGACCTTGTGTGGAGTCGGTGCTGGAACCTGAGGATTTCCTCTCCAGTGCTGACATGGATCGTGGGGTACTTCTGGAGTCTCCCCAGGGGAGTCAGTCCTCGTCTTGAATGGGGGCATGCACGTGCGCTTTCCTCCCGAGCTGTAGCAGCAGTGTCACGCTTCCCTTCGCATGGATCAAGGGATCTGTGGCTTTCCCTCGAGGCTTTCCCACGAGGCTTTCCCACGAGGCTTTCCTACAGGGCTGTCCCACGTGCCACCGTGGTGAGAGTGGATCCTCGGCTCTGAAATTCGAGGCAGTGCAGGGAAAACAGGTTTCCCTGGAATGGACTGAGACATCTGGGGGACTCTGGGAATGGTGGCACGACCCTGGAGTTACCTCTCGCCTTTCCTGTGGAGAGCGCCTCCTCTTGAGATGCGACGGGAACGCCGGGAATTCTTTCCCGACCACGCAGGGAAAGGATCCCTACTCTCGAGCTAGGAGGCGGAAACGGGGCTCCTCTGGATGAGGGCAGGGACTCTCCGTGCATTCCTCTCGAGTGGAGACGGGTATGTCGGGGAACTTCTTGAGTTGCAGCAAGGGTGTGAAGGACCCTTTGGAAGTTCCAGAGGTTAGATGTGATTAGCCTCGAGACGCCTCAGCTGGAAATGGGCCTCATCTCGCCTGGAGGGGAGAACCTCCTGGATTTTCTCGAGTTGCGGCAGGTGCCCTCGACTTACGACGGGGACCTCAAGGGACCCGCTCTGGTGGCCTCAGGAAAGGCCAGTCCCCATGCGAGTTGCTCGGGGGCCTCTCGGATTCCTCTCCCGTCGATGCCAGGGCCTAAGACCTTGTGTGGAGTCGGTGCCGGAACCTGAGGATTTCCTCTCCAGTGCTGACATGGATCTTGGGGTACTTCTGGAGTCTCCCCAGGGGAGTCAGTCCTCGTCTCGAGTGGGGGCATGCACGTGCGCTTTCCTCCCGAGCTGTAGCAGCAGTGTCACGCTTCCCTTCGCGTGGATCAAGGGATCTGTGGCTTTCCCTCGAGGCTTTCCCACGAGGCTTTCCCACGAGGCTTTCCTACAGGGCTGTCCCACGTGCCACCGTGGTGTGAGTCGATACCTCGGCTTGAAATTCGAGGCAGTGCAGGGAAAACAGGTTTCCCTGGAATGGACTGAGACATCTGGGGGACTCTGGGAATGGTGGCACGACCCTGGAGTTCCTCTCGCCTTTCCTGTGGAGAGCGCCTCCTCTTGAGATGCGACGGGAACTGCCGGGAATTCTTTCCCGTACCACGCAGGGAAAGGATCCCTACCTCTCGAGCTAGGAGGCAGAAACGGGGCTCCTCTGGATGTGGGCGGGACTCTCGTGCTTCCTCTCGAGTGGAGACGGGTATGTTGGGGAACTTCTTGAGTTGCAGCAAGGATGTGAAGGACCCTTTGGAAGTTCCAGAGGTTAGGTGTGATTAGCCTCGAGACGCCTCAGCCGGAAATGGGCCTCATCTCGCCTGGAGGAGAGAACCTCCTGGATTTTCTCGAGTTGCGGCAGGTGCTCTCGACTTACGACGGGGACCTCAGGGACCCGACTCTGGTGGCCTCAGGAAAGGCCAATCCCCATTGCGAGTTGCTCGGGGGCCTCTCGGATTCCTCTCCCGTCGATGCCGGGGCCTAAGACCTTGTGTGGAGTCGGTGCCGGAACCTGAGGATTCCTCTCCAGTGCTGACATGGATCTTGGGGTACTTCTGGAGTCTCCCCAGGGGAGTCAGTCCATCGTCTCGAGAGGGGGCATGCACGTGTGCTTTCCTCCCGAGCTGTAGCAGCACTGTCACGCTTCCCTTCGCGTGGATCAAGGGATCTGTGGCTTTCCCTCGAGGCTTTCCCTCGAGGCTTTCCCACGAAGGCTTTCCCACGATGCTTTCCCACAGGGCTGTCCCACGTGCCACCGTGGTGTGAGTCGATCCTCGGCTTGAAACGTCCAGGCAGTGCAGGGAAGACAGGTTTCCCTGGAAAGGACTGAGACATCTGGGGAACTCTGGGAATGGTGGCACGACCCTTGGATTCCCTCTCGGCTTTCCATGTGGAGATCGCCTCCTCTTGAGATGCCACGGGAACGCCAGGAATTCTATTCCCGACCACTGCAGGGAAAGGATCCCTCCTCTCGAGCTAGGAGGCGGTAACGGGGCTCCTCTGGATGTGGGCGGGACGCTCGTGCTTCCTCTCGAGTGGAGACGGGTATGACCGGGAACTTCTTGAGTTGCAGGAAGGGTGTGAACGGACCCTTTGTAAGTTCCAGAGGTTAGTTGTGATTAGCCTTGAGACACCTCAGCGGAAATGTGCCTCATCTCGCCTGGAAGGTAGAACCTCCTGGATTTTCTCGACGTGCGGCTGGTGCTCTCGACTTACGACGGGGACCTCAGGGACCCGCTCTGGTGGCCTCAGGAAAGGCCAGTCCCCTTGCAAGTTGCACGGGGGGCTCTTGGGATGCATCTCCCGTAGATGCTGGGGCCTAAGACCTTGTGAGGAGTCAGTGCCGGAACCTGAGGATTCCTCTCCAGTGCTGACATGGATCTTGGGGTACTTCTGGAGTCTCCCCAGGGGAGTCCGTCCTCGTCTCGAGTGGGGCATGCACGTGCGCTTTCCTCCCGAGCTGCAGCAGTGTCACGCTTCCCTTCGCGTGGTTCAAGGTATCTGTGGCTTTCCCTCGAGGCTTTCCCACGAGGTTTTCCCACGAGGCTTTCCCACAGGGCTCTCCCACATGCCACCGTAGATGTGAGTCGATCCTCGGCTAGAAAGTCGAGGCAGTGCAGGGAAAATCAGGTTTCCCTGGAATGGACTGAGACATCTGGGGGACTCTGGGAATGGTGGCACGACCCTGGAGTTCCTCTCGCCTTTCCTGTGGAGAGCGCCTCGTCTTGAGATGCGACGGGAACGCCGGGAATTCTTTCCCGACCACGCAGGGATAAGGATCCCTCCTCTCGAGCTAGGAGGCAGAAACGGGGCTCCTCTGGATGTGGGCAGGAACTCTCGTGCTTCCTCTCGAGTGGAGACGGGTATGTCGGGGAACTTCTTGAGTTGGCAGCAAGGGTGTGAAGGACCGCTTTGGCACGTTCCAAAGGTTAGGTGGATTAGCCTCGAGTACGCCTCAGGGAAATGGGCCTCATCTCGCCTGGAGGGGAGAAGCTCCTGGATTTTCTCGAGTTGCAGCAGGTGCTCTCGACTTACGACGGGGACCTCAGGGACCCGCTCTGGTGGCCTCAGGAAAGGCCAGTCCCCATGCGAGTTGCTCGGGGGCCTCTCGGGATTCCCTCCACGTCGATGCCGGGGACTAAGATCTTGTGTGGAGTCGGTGCCGGAACCTGAGGATTCCCTCTCCAGTGCTGACATGGATCTTGGGTACTTCTGGAGTCTCCCCAGGGGAGTCAGTCCTCGTCTCGAGTGGGGGCATGCACGTGCGCTTTCCTCCCGAGCTGTAGTAGCAGCAGTGTCACACTTCCCTTCGCGTGGATCAAGGGATCTGTGGCTTTCCCTCGAGGCTTTCCCACGAGGCTTTCCCACGAGGCTTTCCCATAGGGCTGTCCCACGTGCCACCGTGATGTGAGTCGATCCTCGGCTTGAAAGTCGAGGCAGTGCTGGGAAAACAGGTTTCCCCGGAATGGACTGAGACATCTGGGGACTCTGGGAATGGTGGCACGACCCTGGAGTTCCTCTCGCCTTTCCTGTGGAGAGCGCCTCCTCTTGAGATGCGACGGGAACGCCGGGAATTCTTTCCCGACCACGCAGGGAAAGGATCCCTCCTCTCCAGCTAGGAGGCGGAAACGGGGCTCCTCTGGATTTGGGGGGGACTCTCTTGCTTCCTCTCGAGTGGAGACGGGTATGTCAGGGAACTTCTTGAGTTGCAGCAAGGGTGTGAATTACCCTTTGGAAGTTCCAGATGTTAGGTGTGATTAGCCTCGAGAAGCCTCTGGGAAATGGGCCTCATCTCGCCTGGAGGGGAGTACCTCCTGAATTTTCTCGAGTTGTGGCAGGTGCTCTCAATTACGACGTGGAACACAGAGACCCGACTGGTGGCCTCAAGGAAAGGCCAGTCCCCATGCGAGTTGCTCGGGGGCCTCTTGTGATTCCCCTCCCGTTAATGCCAGGACCTAAGATCTTGGGTGGAGTTGGTGCCGGAACCTGAGGTTTCCTATCCAGTGCTGACATGAATCTTGGTGTACTTCTGGAGTGTCCCTAGGGGAGTCAGTCCTCGTCTCGAGTGGGGGCATGCACGTGCGCTTTCCTCCCGAGATGGGGCAGCAGTGTCATGCTTCCCGTCGACTGGATCAAGGAATCAGTGGCTTTTCCTCGAAGCTTTCCACAAGGCATTTCCCACGAAGGCTTTTCCATAGGTCTGTCCCAAGTGCCAACGTGGTGTGAGTCGATCCTCGGCTTGAAAGTCGAGGCAGTGAAGGGAATACAGGTTTCCCTGGAATGTACTGAGACATCGGGTTACTCTCGGATTGGTGGCACGACCCTGGAGTTCCTCTCGCCTTTCCTGTGGAGAGGGCCTCCTCTTGAGATGCTATGGGAAAACCGGGAATTCTTTCCCGACTACGCAGGGAAAGGATCCCTCCTCTCGAGCAAAGGAGGCGGAAACGGGGTTCTTCTGGATGTGGCGGGACTCTGGTGCTTCCTCTCGAGTGGAGACAGGTGTGTCGGGGAACTTCTTAAGTTGCAGCAAGGGTGTGAAGGACCCTTTGGAAATTCCAGACTTTAGGTGTGATTAGCCTTGAGACGCCTCAGCGGAAATGGGCCTCATCTCGCCTGGAGGGGAGAACCTCACTGGAATTTCTCGAGTTGCTGACAGGTGCTCTCGACTTACGACGGGGACCTCAGGGACCCGCTCTGGTGGCCTCAGGAAAGGCCAGTCCCCATGCGAGTTGCTCGGGGGCCTCTCTGGATTCCCTCTCCGTTAATGCCAGGACCTAAGATCCTTGTGGTGGAGTTGGTGCCGAACCTGAGGATTTCCTCATCCAGTGCTGACATGGATCTTGGTGGTACTTCTGGAGTGCTCCCTAGGGGAGTCAGTCCTCGTCTCGAGTGGGGGCATGCACGTGCGCTTTCCTCCCGAGCTGTAGCAGCAGTGTCAGCTCTTCCCTTCGCCGTGGATCAAGGGATCTGTGGCTTTCCTGGAGGCTTTCCCGAGGCTTTCCCACGAGGCCTTTCCCACAGGGCTGTCCCACGTGCCACCGTGGTGTGAGTCGATCCTCCGGCTTGAAAGTCGAGGCAGTGCGGGAAAACAGGTTTCCCTGGAATGGACTGAGACATCTGGGGGACTCTGGGAATGGTGGCACGACCCTGGAGTTCCTCTCGCCTTTTCCTGTGTGAGAGCGCCTCCATCTTGAGATGCGACGGAATCGCCGGGAATTCTTTCCCGACCACGCAGGAAAGGATCCCTCCTCTCGGAGCTAGGAGCGGGAAACGGGGCTCCTCTGGATGTGGTCGGGACTCTCGTGCTTCCTCTCGAGTGGAGAACGGGTATGTCGAGGAACTTCTTGAGTTGCAGCAAGGTGTGAAGGAACCCTTTGGAAGTTCCAGATGTTAGTGATTAGCCTCGAGACGCCTCAGCGGAAATGGGCCTCATCTCGCCTGGAGGGAGAACCTCCTGTATTTTCTCGAGTTGCGCAGGTGCTCTCGACTTACGACGGGGACCTCAGGGACCCGCTCTGGTGGCCTCAGGAAAGGCCAGTCCCCATGCGAGTTGCTCGGGGCCTCTCGGGATTCCTCTCCCGTCGATGCCGGGGCCTAAGACCTTGTGTGGAGTCGGTGCGGAACCTGAGGATTCCTCTCCAGTGCTGACATGGATCTTGGGGTACTTCTGGAGTCTCCCCAGGGGAGTCAGTCCTCGTCTCGAGTGGGGGCATGCACGTGCGCTTTCCTCCCGAGCTGTAGCAGCAGTGTCACGCTTCCCTTCGCGTGGATCAAGGGATCTGTGGCTTTCCCTCGAGGCTTTCCCACGAGGCTTTCCCACAGGGCTGTCCCACGTCCCACCGTGGTGTGAGTCGATCCTCGGCTTGAAAGTCGAGGCAGTGCAGGGAAAACAGGTTTCCCTGGAATGGACTGAGACATCTGGGGACTCTGGGAATGGTGGCACGACCCTGGAGTCCTCTCGCCTTTCTGTGAGAGCGCCTCCTCTTGAGATGCGACGGGAACGCCGGGAATTCTTTCCCGACCCTGCAGGGAAAGGATCCCTCCTCTCGAGCTAGGAGGCGGAAACGGGGCTCCTCTGGATGTGGGCGGGACGCTCGTGCTTCCTCTCGTGTGGAGACAGGTATGTCGGGAACTTCTTGAGTTGCAGCAAGGGTGTGAAGGACCCTTTGGAAGTTCCAGAGGGTAGGTGTGATTAGCCTCGAGACGCCTCAGCAGAAAGGGCCTCATCTCGCCTGGAGGGAGAACCTCCTGGATTTTCTCGAGTTGCCGCAGGTGCTCTCGACTTACGACGGGACCTCAGGGACCCGCTCTGGTGGCCTCAGGAAAGGCCAGTCCCATGCCGTTGCTCGGGGGCCTCTCGGGATTCCTCTCCCGTCGATGCCGGGCCTAAGACCTTGTGTGGAGTCGGTGCCTGAACCTGAGGATTCCTCTCCAGTGCTGACATGGATCTTGGGTACTTCTGGAGTCTCCCCAGGGGAGTCAGTCCTCGTCTCGAGGGGGCATGCAGTTGCGCTTTCCTTCGAGCTGTAGCAGCAGTGTCACGCTTCCCTTCGCGTGGATCAAAGGATCTGTGGCTTTCCCTCGAGGTTTTCCACGAGGGATTCCCACGAGGCTTCCCACGAGGCTTTCCCACAGGGCTGACCCACGTGTCACCGTCGGTGTGAGTCGATCCTCGGCTTGAAAGTCGAGGCAGTGCAGGGAAAACAGGTTTCCCTGGAATGGACTGAGACATCTGGGGGACTCTGGGAATGGTGGCACGACCCTGGAGTTCCTCTCCCTTTCCTGTGGAGATCGCCTCCTCTTGAGATGCGAGGGGGAATGCCGGGAATTTCTTTCCCGACCACGCAGTGAAAGGATCCCTCCTCTCGAGCATGAGGCTGAAACAGGCTCCTCTGGATGTGGTGGCGACTCTCGTGCTTCCTCTCGACTGGAGGAGCGTTCGAAGCTAATCACAATCTAATATCTGGAACATTCAAAGGATCCTTCACACCCTTGCTGCAACCAAGAAATCCCGCAACATACCCGTCCACCGAGTAGAAGCACCGATAGAGTCCCGGCCCATTCCAGAGGAGCCCCGTTTCCGTTCTAGCTCGAGAGGAGTCAGGTTTCCTCTGCGCTGGGAAGAGATATCCCGGATTCCGTCAGCATCTCAAGAGGAGGCGCTCTCCACAGGAAAGGCGAGAGAACTCCAGGGTCGTGCACCAATTCCCAGAGTCCCCCAGATCTCAGTCATCTCCAGGGAAACCTGTTTTCCCCACTGCCTCGATTCAACGCGTAGTCATGCGACTCAACACCACGGGCACGTAGACACCCTGTGGAAAGACCTCGTGGAAAGCCTGTGGAAAGCCTCTTGCGAAAGCCATAGATCCTTGATCCACGCGGAAAGGAGTACACTGCTGCTCATGCTCGGGAGAAGCGCACTGCATGGCTCCCCACTCATGACGAAGTGACTCCCTGGGAGACTCCAGAAGTACCCAAATCCATGTCAGCACTGAGGAGGGAATCCTCAGGTTCGGCCAGGACCTCCACACAAGGTCTTTAGGCCCGGCATCGACGGAGGAGGAATCCGAGAGCGCCGAGCCAACTGCATGGGGACGGCCTTTCTCTGAGCCAAACCTCGCCCTGAGTCTGCCCGTCGTAAGTTGAGAGGCCACCTGCCAGCAACTCAGTAAAATCAGGAGATTCCCCTCCAGGCGAGATGAACCATTTCCGCTGAGGTCTCAGGCTAATCACACTACATCGGAACTTCCAAAGGGTCCTTCACACCTTGCTGCAACTCAAGAAGTTCCGCCGACATACCGTCTCACTTGAGAAAGCAACGAGAGTCCCCCACATCCAGAGAGCCGCGTTCTGCCTCCTAGCCGGGAGAGGATCCTTCCCTGCGTGTCGGGAAAGAATTCCCGGCCATTCCCGTCGCATCTCAAGAGGAGGCGCTCTCCACAGGAAAGGCGAGAGGAACTCCAGGTCGTGCCACATCCCAGAGTCGCCAGATGTCTCAGTCCATTCCAGGGAAGAACCTGTTTCCGCACATGCCTCGACTTTCAAGCCGAGGATCGACTCGACATCCACGGTGGCACGTGAGGACAGTCCTGGTGGGAAAGCCTACGTGGAAAGCCTCGGTAAAGCCTCGAGGGAAGCCACAGATCCTTGGATCCAGCGGCGAGGAAGCGCACATGCTGCTTCAGATCGGGGAAAGGCATGTGCAGCCCCCACTCGAACGGACTAGACTGACTCCCTGGGAGACTGCGAAGTACCAGCAATCCATTCAGCACTGGAGAGAATGCTCAGTTCGCGCTCGACTCACACAAGGTCTTAGGCCCGCGGCTCAGACGGAGAGAATTCCGATGAGGCCCGAGCAACTCGCATGGGACTGGCCTTTCCTGAGCCACCAGACGGGTCCCTGAGGTCCCCCGGTCGTAAGTCAGAGACACTGCCGAACTCGAGAAATCCAGGAGGTTCTCCCTCCAGGCGAGATGAGGCCTTTTCCCTGAGACGTCGGGAGTAAACACCTAACCTCTGGAACTTCCAAAGGGTCCTTCCACCTTGCTGCAACTCAAAATTCCCCGACATACCCGTCTCCACTTGAGAGGAAGCATAGAGTCCCGGCCACATCCAGAGGAGCCCCTTTCCCCTAGCTCGAGGATAGGGATCCTTTCCCTGCTGTGTCGGAAAGAATCCGGCGTTCCCGTCGCATCTCAAGAGGAGCGCTCTCCACAGAAAGCGAGAGAACTCCAGGGTCGTGCACCATCCAGAGTCCCAGATGTCTCAGTCCATTCCAGGGAACCTGTTTTCCCGTGCCTGCCTGACTATTCAAACCGAATCGACTCACACCACGGTGGACGTGACAGCCCTGTGGGAAAGCCTCGTGGAGAAGCTCGTGGAAAGCCTCGACGGGAAAGCTAGATCCTTGATCCACGCGAAGGGAAGGTGACACTGCTGCTACAGCTCGGAGGAAAGGCACGTGCATGCCACCACTCGAGACGAGACTGACTCCCCTGGGAGACTCCAGAATACCCCAAGATCCATGTCAGCACTAGGAGAGATACTCAGGTTCCAGCACGACTCCACACAAGTCTTAGGCCCGGCATCGACGTGAGAGAGGATCCCGAAAAGGCCCCGAGCAACTCAGATGGACGGCCTTTTCTGAGGCCACCAGAGCGGGTGCCCTTGAGTCCCCTCGTAAGTCGAGAGCACACTGCCGGCAACTCGGAAAACAGGAGGTTCTCCCTCCATGCGAGTGAGGCCATTTCGCTAGCGCTCTGTTGACGAGGTACATCACACTCTTAAGCATCGTTGAACTCCAAAGATCTTCACACCCTTGCTGCAATCAAAAGTTCCCTGCGATACCCGTCTCACTTCGAGAGGAAGCACAGAGAGTCCCGGCACATCGCAGAGGAGCCCAGTTCCCCTCTAGCCTCGGAGGAGGGATCCTTTCCTGCGTGGTCGGGAAAGCAATTCCCGGCGTTCCGTCCATCTCAAGAGGAGGCGCTCTCCACAGGAAGGCGAGAGGAACTCCAGGGTCGGCCACCATTCCCAAGATCCCAGATGTCTCAGTCCATTCAGGGAACTGTTTTCTCCTGCACTGCCTCGACTTTCAAGCCAGAGATCGACTCACACCGAGTGCACGGGACAGCCCTTGGGGAAAGCCCTGTGGGAAAGCCTCGTAGGGAAGCCCTGAAATCCACCCTTGATCCACCGAAGGAAGACGTACACTGCTGCATACAGCTCGGAGGAAAGCCGGGGCAGCCCCACTCGAGACCCGAGACTGACTCCCTGGAGACTCCAAATACCCCAAGATCCATGTTAGACACTGGAGAGGAATCCTAGGTTCGCACTGACTCCACACAAGTTTAGGCCCTGCATGCAACCGGGAGAGGAATCCCGAGAGGCCACCGAGCAACTCGCATGGGACTTGGCCTTTCTGAGGCCACCAGAGCGGTCCTGAGGTCCCCATCGTAAGTCGAGAGCACCTGCCAATCGAGAAAATCCAGGAGGTCTCTCCCTGCAAGCGAGATGAGCCCATTTCCGCTGAGCGTCTCGAGCTAATCACACCTAACCTACTGGAACTACAAAATCCTTCACACCTTGCTGCAACTCAAGAAGGTTCCCCGAATATCCGTCTCCACTGAGGAGAGAGCACGAGAGTCCCGCCACATCCAGAGGAGCCCCGTTTCCGCCTCCTAGCTCGAGAGAGGGATCTTTCCCTGCGTGGTCGGGAAAGAATCCTCGGGTTCCCTGCATCTCAAGAGGAGGCCTCTCCACAGGAAAGGCGAGAGGAACTCCAGAGGTCGTGCACCAACAGAGTCCCCAGATGTCTCAGTCATTCCAGGGAAACCTGTTTCCTGCTCACTGCCTCGACTTTCAAGCCGGGATCGACTCACACCACGGTTGGACTCTTGGCAGCCCTGTGGAATAGCCTCGTGGGAAAGCCTTGGAAAGCTCGAGGAAAGCCACTGATCCTTGATCACACGACGGACAGACACTTGCCCACTCGGGAGAAACGCACGTGGCATGCCCCCACTCGAGACGAGGACTGACTCCCCAGGGGAACTCCAGAAGTACCCAAGATCCATGTCAGCACTGATAGAGAAACTCAGGTTCCGCACGAGTCCGCAAGTCTTAGGTGCCTCAAAACGAGGAGGAGGAATCACAGAGCCCGAGCAACTCGCATGGGGCTTGCCTTTCCTGAGGCCACCAGACGCGGTCCCTGAGGTCCCGTCGTAAGTCGAGAGCACCTGCCAACTCGAGAAAATCCAGGAGGTTCTCCCCTCCAGGCTGAGATTGAGGCCCATTCCGGCTGAGGTCTCAGAGCTATCACAACTAACATCTGGAACTTCCAAAGGGTCCTTCACACCCTTGCATGCAACTCTCAAGAAGTCCCGAACCCGCTCCACTCAGGAAGCACCAGAGTCTGCCCACAGCCAGAGAGAACCCCGTTTCCCCTCTTGCTCGAGAGAGGGATCCTTTCCCTGCGTGTCGGGAAAGAATTCCACAGGCGTTCCTAGCATCTCAAGAGAGGCCGCTCTCCACAGAAAGGCGAAGAGAACTCAGGGTCGGCCCAACTTCCCAGAGTTCCCCGATGTCTCAGTAATTCCAAGGAAACCTGTTTCCCTGCACTGCCTCGGCTTTCAAGCCGAGGATCGACTCACACCACGTTGACTGGACAGCCCTATGGAAAAGCCCGTGGAAAGCCTTCGTGGAAAAGCTTCCGAGGAAAACACTGATCCTTCCACCGAACGGGAAGCAGTGACCATGCTGCCCCATCTCGGGAGGAAAGCGCACGTGCATGCCCCACTCGAGACGAGGACTGACTCCCTAGGGAACTCCAGAGTACAACCAAGATCCATGTCAGCACTGGAAGGAACCTCAGTTCCGGACAACTCCACCCAAGTCTTAGCCGTCATACGGGGAGGGAATCACGAGAGGCCCCGAGCAACTCGCATAGGGACTGGCCTTTCTGAGGCCACCAGTCGGGTCTCTGGTTCCCGTCGTAATCGAGAGCACCTGCCACAACTCGAGAAATTCAGGAGTACTCCCCTCCAGGCGAGATGAGCCCATTTCCCGCAGGCTTCTCGAGGCTAATCACACCTAATCTGGAACTTCCAAGGGTACTTCACAGCCTTGCTGCAACTCAAGAAGTTCCCTGACATACCACGTCTCCACTGGAAGAAGCAGAGAGTCCCCCCCAACATCCAGAGGAGGCCCGTTTCCGCTCCTGAGCTCGAGAGGAGGGATCTTTCCCTGCGTGGTCGGAAAGAATTCCCGGCGTTCCGTCGCATCTCAAGAGGAGGCGCTCTCCACCAGAAAGGCGAAGGAACTCCAGGGTCGTCCAGCCATTCCCAGAGTCCCCCAGATTCTCGATCCATTCCAGGGAAACATGTTTTCCCTGCACTGCCTCGACTTTCAAGCGCGAGGATTGACTACACTACACGGTGCACGTGGACAGCCTAGTGGGAAAGCCTCGTGGAAGAAAGCCTCGAGGGAATAGCCAGCAGATCCTGATTCCACGCGAAGGAATGTGACACTGCTAGCTACACAGCTCGGAGGAAAAGCGCACGTGCATGACCCCACTCGAGACGAGACTGACTCCCTGGGAGACTCCAGAAGTACCCCAAGATCCATGTCACCACTGGAGGAAATCCTACAGGTGCCGCACCGACTCCACACAAGATCTTAGGCCCCGGCATCGACGTGAGAGTGAATCCCGAGAGGCCCGCGAGCAACTCGCATGGGGACCTGGCCTTTCCTGGAGGCCACCAGAAGGCGGTCCCTGAGGTCCCGTCGTAAGTCGGAGCACCTGCTGCAACTCGAGAAAATCCAGGAGTTTCTCCCTCCAGGCAGATGAGGCCCATTTCACCTGAGGCGATCTCGAGGCTAATCCCAGCCTAACTTTGGAAACCAAAGGTCCTTCACACCCTTGCTGCATCAAAAGTTCCTCCGACATACCCGTCTCACTCGAGAGGAAGCACGAGAGTCTCCCACATCCAGAGGAGCCCCGTTCTGCCTCCTAGCTCGAGAGGAGGTATCCTTATCCGCCCTGTGGTGAAGAATTCCCGGCGTTTCCCGTCCCATCTCAAGACGAGCGCTCTCCACAGGAAAGTCGGAGAGAACTCCAGTGGCTGCCACCATTCCCAGAGTCCCCAGATGTCTCAGTCCATTCCAGGGAAACCTGATATCCTCCACTGCCTCGACTTTCTAGCCGAGGATCGACTCACATCTCGGTGGGTGGGCATCGTGGGAGAGCCCTGTGGAAGCCTCGTGGAAAACCTCGTGGGAAAGCCTCGAGGGGAAAGCACAGATACTTGAACCACCGAAGGGAAGCGGACACTACTCTGCAGCTCGGAGGAAAGCACGTGCATGCCCCCAACTCGAGACGAGACGGACTCCCCTGGGGAGACTCAGAAGTACCCAAATCCATGTCAGCACTGGAGAGGAAATCCTCAGGTTCGCACTGACTCCTCACAAGGGCTTAGGCCAGCATCTAGGAAGATGAATCCAAGAGCCCCCGTGCAACTTGCAAGGGGACTGCCTTTCCTGAGGCACCAGAGCGGGTCCCTGAGTCCCCGTCGTAAGTCGAGAGCACCAGCGCACGTCGAGAAAAATCCAGGAGGTTCTACCTCCAGCGCGATGAGGCACATTTCCGCTGAGGTGTCTCAAGGCTAATACAACAAACCTCTGGAACTTACAAAGGACTTCACATCCTTGCTGCACTCAAGAAGTTCCCCAACATACCCGTCTACCAC
>NW_017197595.1:0-8008 GCF_001704415.2 Capra hircus
TCGCATGGGGACTGGCCTTTCCTGAGGCCACCAGAGCGGGTCCTGAAGGTCCGATCAAGTCGAGAGCACCTGCCGCAACTCGAGAAAATCCAGGAGGTTCTCCCTCCAGGCGAGATGAGGCCCATTTCCGCTGAGGCGTCTCGAGGCTAATCACACCTAACCTCTGGAACTTACAAAGGGTCCTTCACACCCTTGCTGCAACTCAAGAAGTTCCCCGACATACCCGTCTCCACTCGAGAGGAAGCACGAGAGTCCCGCCCACATCTAGAGGAGCCCTGTTTTTGCCTCCAAGCTCGAGAGCAGTGATCCTTTCCCTGTGTGGTCCGGAAAGAATTCCCGGCTTTCCCGCGCATCTCAAGAGGAGGCGCTCTCCACAGGAAAGGCGAGAGGAATTCCAGGGTCGTGCCACCATTCCCAGAGTCCCCAGATGTCTCAGTCCATTCCATGGAAACCTGTTTTCCCTGCACTGCCTCGACTTTCAAGCCGGAGATCGACTCACACCACGGTGGCACGTGGGACAGCCCTGTGGAAACCCTCGAGGGAAAGCCTCGAGGGAAAGCCTCAGACCACTTGATCCATGCGAAGGGAAGCGTGACACTGCTGCTGGAGCTCGGGAGGAAAGTGCACGCATGCCCCCGCACGAGACGAGGACTGACTCCTCTGGGGAGACTCCAGAAGTACCCCAAGATCCATGTCAGCACTGCAGAGGAATCCGCAGGTTCGGCACCGACTCCACACAAGGACTTAGGCCCCAGCATCAACGGGAGAGGAATCCCGAGAGACCACCGAGCAACTCGCATGGGACGGGCCTTTCCTGAGGCCACCAGAGCCGGTCCCTGAGGTCCCAATCGTAAGTCGAGAGCACCTGCCGCAACTCGAGAAAATCCAGGAGGTTCTCCCCTCCAGGCGAGATGAGGCCCATTTCCGCTGAGGCGTCTCGAGGTTAATCACACCTAACCTCTGGAACTTCCAAAGGCTCCTTCACACCCTGGCTGCATCTCAAGAAGTTCCCGGACATACCCGTCTCCACTCGAGAGGAAGCACGAGAGTCCCGCCCACATCCAGAGGAGCCCCGTTTCCGCCTCATAGCTCGAGAGGAGGGATTCTTTCCCTGCGTGTTGGGGAAAGAATTCCCGCGTTCCTGTTGCATCTCAAGAGGAGGCGGTCTCCACAAAAGTCGAGAGAACTCCAGAGTCGTGCCACCATTCCCAGAGTCCCCAGATGTCTCAGTCCATTCCAGGGAAACCTGTTTTCCCTGCACTACCTCGACTTTCAAGCCGAGGATCGACTCACATTACGGTGACACGTGGGACAGCCCTGTGGGAAAGCCTCGTGGGAAAGCCTCGAGGGAAAGCCACAGATCCCTGGATCCACGCGAAGGCAAGCGTGACACTGCTGCTACAGCTCGGGAGGAAAGCGCACGTGCATGCCCCCACTCGAGACGAGGACTGACTCCCCTGGGGAGACTCCAGAAGTACCCCAAGATCCATGTCAGCACTGGAGAGGAATCCTCACGTTCCGGCTCCGACTCCACACAAGGTCTTAAGCCCCGGCATGGACGGCAGAGAAATCCCGAGAGGCCCCCGAGCAACTCGCATGGGACTGGCCTTTCCTGAGGCCACCAGAGCGGGTCCCTAGGTCCCCGTCGTAAGACGAGAGCACCTGCCGCAACTAGAAACAATCCAGGAGGTTGCCCCCAGGCGAGATGAGGCCCATTTCCGCTGAGGCGTCTCGAGGCTAATCACTCCTAACATCTGGAACTTCCAAGGGTCCTTCACACCCTTGCTACAACTCAAGAAGTTCCCCGACATTCCCGTCTCTACTCGAGAGTAAGCACGAGAGTCCCGCCCACATCCAGAGGAGCCCCATTTCCGCCTGATAGATCCAGAGGAGGGATCGTTTCCCTGCGTGGTCGTGAAAGAATTCCCGGCGTTCCCGGCGCATCTCAAGAGGAGGCGCTCTCCACAGGAAAGGCAAGAGGAACTCGAGGGTCGTGCCACCATTCCCAGAGTCCCCAGAAAATTCCTTGTCGGGAATTTTATTGGCCTTCCGCGTAAACCTAGCTATTCAGCCTTTTTCCTCCAGTTAATCTTCTTACTACCCTATAATTTCTTAATCTCATCTTACATTAATAAATACACAAGACTTTCCACGTCAACGCCGTCCATCCGTCGAATTCCCTGGATCCAGCGGGGCTGGACCCCGGCACACTGAGATATCTGGGGGACTCTTGGAATGATGGCACGACACTGGAGTTTCTCTCGCCTTTCCTGTGGAGAGCGCCTCCTCATGAGATGCGACGGGAACACCGGGAATTCTTTCCGGAACATACAGGGAAAGGATACCTGACCGCGAGGTACGAGGCGGAAACGGGGCTCCTCTGGATGTGGGCGGGACTCTCGTGCTTCCTCTCGAGTGGAGTCAGGTATGTTGGGGAACTTCTTGAGTTGTAGCAAGGGTGTGAAGGACCCTTTGGAAGTTCCAGGGTTAGGTGTGATTAGCCTCGAGACGCCTGAGCGAAATGGGCCTCATCTCGCCTGGAGGGGAGAACCTCCTGGATTTTCTCGAGTTGCGGCAGGTGCTCTCGACTTACGACGGGGACCTCAGGGACCCGCTCTGGTGGCCTCAGGAAAGGCCAGTCCCCATGCGAGTTGCTCGGGGGCCTCTCGGGATTCCTCTCCCTTCGACGCCGGGGCCTAAGACCTTGTGTGGAGTCGGTGCCGGAACCTGAGGATTCCTCTCCAGTGCTGACATGCATCTTGCGGTACTTCTGGAGTCTCCCCAGGGGAGTCAGTCCTCGTCTCGAGTGGGGGCATGCACGTTCGCTTTCCTCCCGAGCTGTAGCAGAACTGTCACGCTTCCCTTCGCTTGGATCAAGGGATCTGTGGCTTTCCCTCGAGGCTTTCCCAGGAGGCTTTCCCACGAGGCTTTCCCACAGGGCTGTCCCACGTGCCACCATCGTGTGAGTCGGTCCTCCGCTGAACGTCGAGGCAGTGCAGGGTAAACAAGTTCCTCTGGAAAGGACTGAGACATCTGGGGGACTCTTGGAATGGTGGAACGACCCTGGAGTTCCTCTCACCTTTCTTGTGGAGCGTGCCTCCTCTTGAGATGCGACAGGTACGACAGGAATTTTTTCCCGGCCAATCAGGGTAAGGATCCCTCATCTTGAGCCAGGAGGGGGAATTGGGGCTCCTCTGGATGTGGGTGGTACCCTGGTGATTCCTATGGAGTGGCGACGGGTCTCTCGTGGAACCTCTTGAGTTGCAGCTAGGGTGTGAAGGACCCTTTGGAAGTTCCAGAGGTTAGGTGTGATTAGCGTCGAGACGCCTCAGCGGAAATGGGCCTCATCTCGCCTAGGGGAGAACCTAATGGATTTTCTCTAGTTGCGGCAGGTGCTCTCGACTTACGACGGGGACCTCAGGGACCCGCTCTGGTGGCCTCAGGAAAGGCCAGGCGCCATGCGAGTTGCTCGGGGCCTCTCAGGATTCCTCTCCCTTCGATGCCGGGCCTAAGACCTTGTGTGGAGTCGGTGCCGGAACCTGAGGATTCCTCTCCAGTGTGGACATGGATCTTGGGGTACTTCTGGAGTCTCCCCAGGGGAGTTAGTCGTCGTCTTGTGTGGGGGCATGAACGTGCGCTTTCCTCCCGAGCTGTAGCAGCAGTGTCACGCTTCCCTTTGCATGGATCAAGGGATCTGTGGCTTTCCCTCGTGGCTTTCCCACGAGGCTTTCCCACAGGGCTGTCCCACGTGCCATCGTGGTGTGAGTCGATCCTCGCTAGAAATTCGAGGCAGTGCAGGGAAATCAGGTTTCCCTGGAATGGACTGAGACATCTCGGGGACTCTGGGAATGGTGGCACGACCCTGGAGTTCCTCTCGCCTTTCCTGTGGAGAGCGCCTCCTCTTGAGATGCGCCAGGAACGCCAGGAATTCTTTCCTGACTAAGCAGGGAAAGGATCCCTCCTCTCGAGCTAGGAGGCGGAAACGGGGCTCCTCTGGATGTGGGCGGGTCCCTGGTGCTTCCTCTCGTGTGGAGACGGGTATGTCGGGGAACTTCTTGAGTTGCAGCAAGGGTGTGAAGGACCCTTTGGAAGTTCCAGAGGTTAGGTGTGATTAGACTCGAGACGCCTCAGCAGAAATGGGCCTCATCTCGCCTGCAGGGAGAACCTCCTGGATTTTTCTCGAGTTTCAGCAGGTGCTCTCCAGTTACGACCGGGACTATGTATCTGGTCCGCTCAGGAAATGCAGTCCACTTGCGAGTTGCTAAGGGGCCTCTCGGGATTCCTCTCCGGTCGATGACGGGCCTAAGACCTTGTTTGGAGTCGGTGCCCGAACCTGAGGTTTCCTCTCCAGTGCTGACATGGATCTTGGGGTACTACTGGAGTCTCCACAGGGGAGTCATCTTCGTCTCCAATGGGGGCATGCACGTGCGCTTTTCTCCCGAGCATTAGGAGCAGAGTCAATTTTCCCGTTGGGTTGATCAAGGGGTTTCTTGTTTTCCCTCGAGGCTTTCCCACGAGGCTTTCCCACAGGCTTTCTGTCCACGTGCCACCATCGTGTGAGTCGGTCCTCCACGTGAACGTCGAGGCAGTGCAGGGTAAACAAGTTCCTCTGGAAAGGACTGAGACATCTGGGGGACTCTTGGAATGGTGGAACGACCCTGGAGTTCCTCTCACCTTTCTTGTGGAGCGTGCCTCCTCTTGAGATGCGACAGGTACGACAGGAATTCTTTCCCGCCAATCAGGGAAAGCATCCCTCACATTGAGCTAGGAGGGGGAATTGGGGCTCCTCTGGATGTGGGTGGTACCCTGGTGATTCCTATGTAGTGGCGACGGGTCTCTCCTGAATCTTCTTGAGTTGCAACAAGGGTGTGAAGGACCCTTTGGAAGTTCCAGAGGTTAGGTGTGATTAGCCTCGAGACGTCTCAGTGGAAATGGGCCTCATCTCGCCTGAAGGGGAGAATCTCCTTCATTTTCTCGAGTTGTGGCAGGTGCTCTCGACTTACAACGGGGACCTCAGGGACCCGTTCTGTTGGCCTTAGGAAGACCAGTCCCATGCGAGTTGCTAGAGGGCCTCTCGGGATTCCTCACCGGTAGATGCCGGGCCCCAAGACCTTCGTGGAGTGGGGGCCAGAACCTGAGTATTCCTCTCCAGTGCTGACATGTTTTTGGGATACTTCTGAAGTCTCCCAAGGGGAATCAGTCCTCGTCTCGAGTGGGGGCATGCGCATGCTCCTTCCTCCCGAGCTGTAGCAGCAGTGTCATGCTTCCCGTCGCGTGGATCAATGGATCTGTGGCTTTTCCTCTAGGCTTTTCCTAGAGGACTTTCCCACGAGGCTTTCCCACAGGGCTGTCCCCCGTGCCACCGTGGTGTGAGGCGATCCTCGGCATGAAAGTTTAAGCACTCTGTAAAAACAAGATCCTCTGGAATGGACTGAGACATCTGGGGACGCTTGGAATGGTGGCACGACCATGGAGTTCCTCTCTCCCTTCCTGTGGAGAGCGCCTCCACCTGAGATGCGACGGGAATGCCGGAAGTTCTTTCCCGACCAAGCAGGGAAAGGATCCCTCATCTCTAGCTAGGAGGATGAAACGGGGCTACTCTGGATGTGGGCGGGACTCTCGTATTTCCTCTCGAGTGGAGACGGGTATGTCGGGGAACTTCTTGAGTTGCAGCAAGGGTGTGAAGGACCCTTTGGAATTTCCAGAGGTTAGGTGTGATTAGCCTCGAGACTCCTCAGCAGAAATGGGCCTCATCTCGCCTGGAGGGGAGAACCTCCTGGATTTTCTCGAGTTGCGGCAGGTGCTCGCGACTTACGACGGGGACCTCAGGGACCCGCTCTGGTGGCCTCAGGAAAGGCCAGTCCCATGCGAGTTGCTCGGGGCCTCTCGGGATTCCTCTCCGTAGATGCTGGGGCCTAAGACCTTGTGTGGAGACAGTGCCGGAACCTGAGGTTTCCTCTCCAGTGCCAACATGGATCTTGGGGTACTTGTGGAGTCTCCCAGGGGAGTCAGTCCTCGTCTCGAGTGGGGGCAGCACGTGCGCTTTCCTCCCGAGCTGTAGCAGCAGTGACACTCTTCCCTTCGCGTGGATCAAAGGATCTGTGGATTTCCCTCGAGGCTTTCCCACGAGGCTTTCCCGAGGCTTTCCCACGAGGCTTTCCCACAGGGCTGTCCCACGTGCCACCTTGGTGTGAGTCGATCCTCGTCTTGAAAGTCGAGGCAGTGCAGGGAAAACAGTTTTCCCTGGAATGGACTGAGACATCTGGGGACTCTGGGAATGGTGGCACGACCCTGGAGTTCCTCTCGCCTTTCCTGTGGAGAGCGCCTCCTCTTGAGATGCGACGGGAACGCCATGAATTCTTTCCCGACCACGCAGGGTAAGGATCCTCTCCTCTCGAGCTAGGAGGCGAAATGGGGCTCCTCTGGATGTGGCCGGACTCTCGTGCTTCCTCTCGAGTGGAGACGGGTATGTCGGGGAACTTCTTGAGTTGCAGCAAGGGTGTGAAGGACCCTTTGGAAGTTCCAGAGGTTAGGTGTGATTAACCTCGAGACGCCTCAGCGGAAATGGGCCTCATCTCTCCTGGAGGGAGAACCTCCTGGATTTTCTCGAGTTGCGGCAGGTGCTCTCGACTTACGACGGGGACCCAGGGACCCGCTCTGGTGGCCTCAGGAAAGGCCAGTCCCATGCGAGTTGCTTGGGGGCCTCTCGGGATCCCTCTCCGTCGATGCCGGGGCCTAAGACCTTGTGTGGAGTCGGTGCCGGAACCTGAGGATTCCTCTCCAGTGCTGACATGGATCTTGGGGTATTTCTGTAATCTCCCAAGGGGAGTCAGTCCTCGTCTCGAGTGGGGGCATGCACGTGCGCTTTCCTCCCGAGCTGTAGCAGCAGTGTCACGCTTCCCTTTGCTTGGATAAGGGATCTGTGGCTTTCCCTCGAGGCTTCCCACGAGCTTTCCCACGAGGCTTTCCCACAGGGCTGTCCCAAGTGCCACCGTGGTGTGAGTCGATCCTCGGCTTGAAAGTCGAGGCAGTGTAGGAAACAGGTTTCCCTGGAATGGACTGAGATATCTGGGGGACTCTGGGAATGGTGGCACGACCCTGGAGTTCCTCTCGCCTTTCCTGTGGAGAGCGCCTCCTCTTGAGATGCGACGGGAACGCCGGGAATTCTTCCCGACCGCAGGAAACGATGTCCTCCTCTCGAGCTAGGAGGTAGAAACGGGGCTCCTCTGGATGTTGGCGGGACTCTCGTGCTTCCTCTCGAGTGGAGACGAGTATGTCGGGGATCTTCTTGATTTGTAGCAAGGGTGTGAAAGACCCTTTGGAAGTTCCAGAGGTTAGGTGTGATTAGCCTCCAGACGCCTCAGCGGTAATGGGCCTCATCTCGCCGGGAGGGGAGAACCTCCAGGATTTTCTCGAGTTGCGGCAGGTGCTCTCGACTTACGACGGGGACTTCAGGGACCCGCTCTGGTGGCCTCAGAAAGGCCAGTCCCATGCGAGTTGCTCTGGGGCCTGTCGGGATTCCTCTCCCGTCGATGCTGGGCCTAAGACCTTGTGTGGCGTCAGTGCTGGAATGGTGTGCTGACATGGATCTTGGGGTACTTCTGGAGTCCCCCAGGGGAGTCAGTCCTCGTCTCGAATGGGGACATTCACGTGCGCTTTCCTTCGAGCTGTAGCACCAGCGTCGCGCTTTCCCTTCGCTGGATAAAGGGATTTGTGGCTTTCCCACGAGGCTTTCCCACAGGGTTGTTCCACGTGCCACCTGGTGTGAGTCGATCCTCGGCTTGAAAGTGGAGGCAGTGCAGGAAAACAGTTTTCCCTGGAATGGACTGAGACATCTGGGGGACTCTGGGAATGGTGGCACGACCCTGGAGTTCCTCTCGCCTTTCCTGTCGAGAGAGCCTCCTCTTGAGGTGCGGACGGAATCGCCGGGAATGCTTTCCCGACCCGTAGGAAAGGATCCCTCCTCTCGAGGTAGGAGGCGGAAACGGGACTCCTCTGATGTGGGCCG
>NW_017197596.1:0-8007 GCF_001704415.2 Capra hircus
TTCCTCTCGCCTTTCCTGTGGAGAGCGCCTCCTCTTGAGATGCGCCAGGAACGCCAGGAATTCTTTCCTGACTACGCAGGGAAAGGATCCCTCCTCTCGAGCTAGCAGGCAGAAACGGGGCTCCTCTGGATGTGGCGGGTCTCTGGTGCTTCCTCTCATGTGGAGACGGGTATGTCGGGGAACTTCTTGAGTTGCAGCAAGGGTGTGAAGGACCCTTTGGAAGTTCAGAGGTTAGGTGTGATTAGACTCAAGACGCCTCAGCGGAAATGGGCCTCATCTCGCCTGCAGGGAGAACTCCTGGATTTTCTCGAGTTCAGCAGGTGCTCTCCAGTTACGACCGGACTTAGTAATCCACTCTGGTCCACTCAGGAAATGCCAGTAGACTTGCGAGTTGCTAAGGGGCCTCTCGGGATTCCTCTCCGGTAGATGACGGGCCTAAGACCTTGTTCGGGAGTCGTGTGCGACCTGAGGTTTCCTCTCCAGTGCTAACATGGATCTTGGGGTACTACTGGACCCTCCACAGGGAGTCATCTTCGTCTCCAATGGGGGCATGCACGTGCGCTTTCTCCTGAGCATTAGGAGCAGAGTCAATTTTCCCGTGGGTTGATCAAGGGGTTTCTTGTTTTCCCTCGAGGCTTTCCCACGAGGCTTTCCCACGAGGCTTTCCACAGGGCTGTCCCACGTGCCACCATCGTGTGAGTCGGTCCTCCCCGCGTGAACGTCGAGGCAGTGCAGGGTAAACAAGTTCCTCTGGAAAGGACTGAGACATCTGGGGACTCTTGGAATGGTGGAACGACCTGGAGTTCCTCTCACCTTTCTTGTGGAGCGTGCCTCCTCTTGAGATGCGACAGGTACGACAGGAATTCTTTCCCGGCCAATCAGGGAAAGGATCCCTCACATTGAGCTAGGAGGGGAATTGGGGCTCCTCTGGATGTGGGTGGTACCTGGTGATTCCTATGTAGTGGCGACGGGTCTCTCGTGGAACTTCTTGAGTTGCAGCTATGGTGTGAAGGACCCTTTGGAAGTTCCAGAGGTTAGGTGTGATTAGCCTCGAGACGTCTCAGTGGAAATGGGCCTCATCTCACCTGAAGGGGAGAATCTCCTTCATTTTCTCGAGCTGTGGCAGGTGCTCTCGACTTACGATGGGACCTCAGGGACCCTTTCTGTTGGCCTTAGGAAAGACCATTCCCCATGCGAGTTGCTAGAGGGCCTCTCGGGATTCCTCACCGGTACATGCGGGGCCCAAGACCTTGTGTGAGTGGGGGCCAGAACCTGAGTATTCCTCTCCAGTGCTGACATGTTTTTGGGATACTTCTGAAGTCTCCCAAGGGGAATCAGTCCTCGTCTCGAGTGGGGGCATGCGCATGCGCATGCCCCTTCCTCCCGAGCTGTAGCAGCAGTGTCATGCTTCCCGTGCGTGGATCAATGGATCTGTGGCTTTTCCTCTAGGCTTTTCCTAGAGGATTTCCCACGAGGCTTTCCCACAGGGCTGTCCCCGTGCCACCGTGGTGTGAGGCGATCCTCGGCATGAAAGTTTAGGCACTCTGTAAAAACAAGATCCTCTGGAATGGACTGAGACATCTGGGGACGCTTGAAATGGTCACGACCATGGAGTTCCTCTCTCCCTTCCTGTGGAGAGCGCCTCCACCTGAGATGCGACGGGAAATGCCGGAAGTTCTTTTCCCGACCAAGCAGGGATAGGATCCCTCATCTCTAGCTAGGAGGATGAATCGGGGCTACTCTCGGATGTGGGCAGGACCCCTCGTGTTTCCTCTCGAGTGGAGATGGGAATGTCGGGGAACTTCTTGAGTTGCAGCAAGGGTGTGAAGGACCCTTTGGAAGTTCCAGAGATTAGATGTAATTAGCCTCGAGACACCTCATTGGAAATGGGCCTCATCTCGCCTGGAGGGGAGAACCTCCTGGATTTTCTCGAGTTGCGGCAGGTGCTCCCGACTTACGACCGGGGACCTCAGGGACCCGCTCTGGTGGCTTCATCAAAGGCCAGTCCCCATGCCAGATGCTGGGGGGCTTCTCTTGATAACTCTCCTGTTGATGCCCGGGCCGAACAACTTGTGTGGATTCGGGGCCGGAACCTGAGGTTTCCTCTGCAGTGCTGACATGGATATTGGGGGTTCTTCTGGAGTCTCCCCTGGAGAGTCAATCCTCCTCTCATGTGAGGGCACGCACGTCTGCTTTCCTCCCGAGCTGTAGCAGCAGGGTCACGCTTCCCGTCGTGTGGATCAAGGGATCTGTGGCTTTCCCTGGAGGCTTTCCCACGAGGCTTTCTCACAGGGCTTTCCCTCGTGCCACCGTGGTGTGAGTTGATCCTCAGCGTGAAAGTCGAGGCAGTGCAGGGAAAACAGGTTCCTCTGGATTGGACTGATGCTGGGAGCCAGTATGAGGACACCCGCCCGTGATAACGTCATGAGGAAGAAAGCTGACATAGGCATGGTGTATTCAGACTTCAGGGACGCCCTCTGGAAGTTCCTACGCACATACCCCAACAAAAATCTGCCGGCTTTTTTTGCTCTGCTTTTCCACTCTTCTGACATTTTCTGGAAAAAGTCAATTCAGGGCTTTAGTCTTCAGCATTTGAAAGAGTGTTTCAATCCAAAAACCCTCTGAATGCTTTTCTAGCCTGCCTGCAGGACTCGTACAGCTGGGCATGTGATTGCTTGAGGCCTCCTTTCCCCAGGAGGCACAGGAAGCTTAAAGCATCCTAGGGAATGTAGGGGCATCCGAGGAGTCAAAATCTTTATAATAGGACTGATTAAAAGTTTCATTTTTTGGGTCAATGCTTGCTGCTAAATTTTCATATCCTTTATTTTTAGATAGAGTTGGTATATTAAAAAAACAAGTAGTAGACCTGGTATTAGCAACATTAGATCTTTGAGTTAAGTACCTTCTTTGTTATAACCCACTGCACCTTTGTTTTATAGAGATGTAACTTTAATGCTTTAAGGAAATGCAGATTAAAGAAAAACACTTCAGAGGAAACAAAATTAACATTCATTAAGGAAGAGAGCCAAAAAGTGTTTAACAAGCCTCTTGGCCAGAAGATAATGTAAATCACCAGAGACCTTTTGTATACAAAATGATGTACAGAAAGAGTCTGGGGTGCGAACGCTACATAATTTTGTGTTACCCATTGAACTCCATGTTTTATCAAAAGTATAAAAGGCTTTATGAACAATAAAGGATGGGGCCAGTTCTCGGACCAGTTTCTCGAACTAGTCTCTCGGCCTGGTTTCTTGAGACTCAGGCTCCCCCCGTGTCTTTTTCTCTCTTTCTTCTTCTCTCCCTTTCCTTCTCTCTGCTTTTTACTTTAACTTCAGGCTGAATCTCCACCAGGGGCGCGGAGGCTCGCCAGGTCTACTTACTCGCCTGGCTGTTAAGACCTGCACGAAAGGGAGCTTAAGGTGTGGCACCCTTAGATATTCAAGCAGGGGCTGGTGGCCCAACGTAGATGGTGAAAATTCCTTGTCTGGAATTTTATTGGCCTTCCACGTAAACCAAGCTATTCAGCCCTTTTCCTCCAGTTAATCTTCTTACTACACTATAATTTCTTAATCTAATCTTACATTAATAAATAAAAAAGACTTTCCACGACAACGCCGTCCATCCGGTCGAATTCCCTGGATCCAGCGGGGCTGGACCCCGGCAGACTGAGATATCTGGGGGACTCTTGGAATGGTGGCACGACCCTGGAGTTCCTCCGCCTTTCCTGTGGAGAGCGCCTCCTCATGAGATGCGACGGGAACACCGGGAATTCTTTCCCGAACATGCAGGGAAAGGATACCTGACCTCGAGGTATGAGGCGGAAACGGGGCTCCTCTGGATGTGGGCGGGATTCTCGTGCTTCCTCTCGAGTGGAGTCAGGTATGTCGGGGAACTTCTTCAGTTGCAGCAAGGGTGTGAAGGACCCTTTGGAAGTTCCAGATGTTAGGTATGGTTAGCCTCGAGACGCCTCACAGGAAAAGGGCCTCATCTCGCCTGGAGGGGAGAACCTCCTGGATTTTCTCGAGTTGCGGCAGGTGCTCTTGACTTACAAGGGGGACCTCAGGGACCCGCTCTGGTGGCCTCAGGAAAGGCCAGTCCCCATGCGAGTTGCTCTAGGGCCTCTCAGGGATTCCTCTCCCATCGATGCCGGGGCCTAAGACCCTGTGTGGAGTCGGTGCCGGAACCTGAGGTTTCCTCTCCAGTGCTGACATGGATCTTGGGGTACTTCTGGAGTCTCCCCAGGGGAGTTAGTGGTCGTCTTGTGTGGGGGCATGAACGTGCGCTTTCCTCCCGAGCTGTAGCAGCAGTGCAACGCTTCCCTTCGCGTGGATCAAGGGATCTGTGGCTTTCCCTCGAGGCTTTCCCACGAGGCTTTCCCACAGGGCTATCCCACGTGCCATCGGGGTGTGAGTCGATACTCCGGCTAGAAATTCGAGGCAGTGCAGGGAAATCAGGTTTCCCTGAAATGGACTGAGATATCTGGGGGACTCTGGGAATGGTGGCACGACCCTGGAGTTCCTCTCGCCTTTCCTGTGGAGAGCGCCTCCTCTTGAGATGCGACAGGAACGCCGGGAATTCTTTCCCGACCACGCAGGGAAAGGATCCCTCCTCTCGAGCTAGGAGGCGGAAACGGGGCTCCTCTGGATGTGGGCGGGTCTCTGGTGCTTCCTGTCGAGTGGAGACGAGTATGTCGGGGAACTTCTTGAGTTGCAGCAAGGCTGTGAAGGGTCCTTTGGAAGTTCCAAAGGTTAGGTGTGATTCGCCTCGAGACGCCTCAGCGGAAATGGGCCTCATCTCGCCTGGAGGGGAGAACCTCCTGGATGTTCTCAAGTTGCGGCAGGTGCTCTCGACTTACGATGTGGTCTTCAGGGACCCGCTCTGGGTGGCCTCAGGAAAGGCCAGTCCCCATGCGAGTTGCTCGGGGTCCTCTCGGGATTCTTCTCCCGTCGATGCCGTGGCCTAAGACCTTGTGTGCCAGAACCTGAGGATTACTCTCCAGTGTTGACATGGAACTTGGGGTACTTCTGGAGTCCTCCCAGGGGAGTTAGTCATCGTCTTGAGTGGGGACATGCACGTGCGCTTTCCTCCCGAGCTGCAGCAGCAGTGTCAGTCTTCCCTTCGCGTGGATCAAGGGATCTGTGGCTTTCCCTCGAGGCTTTCCCACGAGGCTTTCCCACAGGGCTGTCCCACGTGCCACTGTGGTGTGAGTCGATCCTCGGCTTGAAAGTCAAGGCAGTTCAGGGAAAACAGGTTTCCCTGGAATGGACTGAGACATCTGGGGGACTCTGGGAATGTGGCACGACCCTGGAGTTCCTCTCGCGTTTCCTGTTGAGAGCGCCTCCTCTTGAGATGCGACGGGAAGGCCGGGAATTCTTTCCCGACCACGCAGGGAAAGGATCCCACCTCTCGAGCTATGCGGCGGAAACTGGGCTCCTCTGGATGTGGGCGGGACTCTCGTTCTTCCTCTCGACTGGAGATGGGTATGTCGGGGAACTTGTTGAGTTGCAGCAAGGGTGTGAAAGACCCTTTGGAAGTTCCAGAGGTTAGGTGAGATTAGCCTCGAGACGCCTCAGCTAAATGGGCCTCATCTGGCTTGGAGGGGAGAACCTCCTGGATTTTCTCGAGTTGCGGCAGGTGCTCTAGACTTACGATGGGCCCCTTAGGGACCCGCTCTGGTGGCCTCAGGAAAGGACAGTCCCCATGCGAGTTGCTCTGGGGCCTCTTGAGATTCCTCTCCCGTCGATGCCGGGGCCTAAGACCTTGTGTGGAGTCGGTGCCAGAACCTGAGGATTCCTCTCCAGTGCTGATACGGATCTTGGGGTACTTCTGGAGTGTACCCACAGGGAGTCAGTCCTCGTCTCGAGTGGGGGCATGCACGTGCGCTTTCCTCCCGAGCTCTAGCAGCAGTGTCACGTTTCCCGTCGCGTGGATCAAGTGATCTTTGCCTTTCCCTTGAGGCTCTCCCACGAGGCTTTTCCTGGAGACTTTCCCCCAGGGATGTCCCACGTGCCACCGTGGTGTGAGTCGATCCTCGGCTTGAAAGTCGCGGTAATCGAGGGAAAACAGTTTTCCCTGGAATGGACTGAGACATCTGGGGGACTCTGGGAATGTGGCACGACCCTGGAGTTCCTCTCGCCTTTCCTGTGGAGTGCGCCTCCTTTTGAGATGTGCCGGGAAAGCCGGGAATTCTTTCCGGACCACACAGGGAAAGGATCCTTGCTCTCGAGCTAGGAGGCAGAAACAGGGCTCCTCTGGATGTGGGCGGGACTCTCCTGCTTCCTCTCGAGTGGAGACAGGTATGTCGGGGAACTTCTTGAGTTGCAGCCAGGGTGTAAATTTCCCTTTGGAAGTTCCAGAGGTTAGGTGTGATTAGCCTTGAGACGCCTCAGCGCAAATGGGCCTCATCTCACCTGAAGGGGAGAACCTCCTGGACTTTCTATAGTTGCGGCAGGTGCTCTCGACTTACGACGGGGACCTCAGGGACCCACTCTGGTGGCTCAGGAAAGGCCAGTCCCCATGCGAGTTGGCTCGGGGGCCTCTCGGATTCCTCTCCCGTCGATACCAGGGCCTAAGACCTTGTGTGGAGTCGGTGCCGGAACCTGAGGATTCCTCTCCAATGCTGACATGGATATTGGGGTACTTCTGGAGTCTCCCCAGGGGAGTCAGTCCTCGTCTCGAATGGGGACATGCACGTGCGCTTTTCATCCCGAACTGCAGCAGCAGTGTCACGCTTCCCTTCGCATGGATCAAGGGATCTGTGGCTTTCCCTCGAGGCTTTCCCACGAGGCTTTCCCACGAGGCTTTCCCACAGGGCTGTCCCACGTGCCACCGTGGTGTGAGTCGATCCCCCGGCTTGAAAGTCGAGGCAGTACCAGGAAAACAGGGTTCCCTGGAATGGACTGAGACATTTGGGGGACTCTGGGAATGGTGGAACGACCCTGGAGTTCCTCTCGCCTTTCCTGTCGAGAGCGCCCCTCCTGAGATGCGACGGGAAGGGCGGTAATTCTTTCCCGACCACGCAGGGAAAGGATCCTTCCTCTCGAGCTAGGAGGCGGAAACGGGGCTCCTCTGGATGTGGGCGGGACTCTTGTGCTTCCTCTATATAGGAGACGCGTATGTCGGGGAACTTCTTGAGTTGCAGCAAGGATGTGAAGGACGTTTTGGGAAGTGTCAGAGGTTAGGTGTGATTAGCCTGGGGACGCCTGAGAGGAAATGGGCCTCATCTCGCCTGGAGGGGAGAACCTCCTGGATTTTCTTGTGTTGAGGCAGGTGCTCTCGACTTATGTCGGGAACCACAGGGACCCGCTCTAGTGGCCTCAGGAAAGGCCAGTCCCCATGCGAGTTGCTCGCGGGAGCCTTCGGGATTTCCCCTCCCGTCGATGCCAGGGCCTAAGACCTGGTGTGAAGTCGGTGCCGAACCTGAGTATTCCTCTCAGTGCTGACATGGATCTTGGGGTACTTATGGAGTATCCCCAGGGGAGTCAGTCCTCGTCTCGAGTGGGGGCATGCACGTGCGCTTTCCTCCCGAGCTGTAGCAGCAGTGTCATGCTTCCCTTCGCGTGGATCAAGGAATCTGTGGCTTTCCCTCGAGGCTTTCCCACGAGGCTTTCCCACGAGGCTTTCCCCCAGGGCTGTCCCACGTGCCACCGTGGTGTGAGTCGATACTCGGCTTGAAAAGTCGAGGCAGTGCAGAGAAAACAGTTTCCCTGGAATGGACTGAGACATCTGGGAAACTCTGGGAATGGTGGAACGACCCTGGGGTTCCTCTCGCCTTTCCTGTGGACAGCGGCCTCCTCTTGAGATGCGACGACGGAACGCCGGGAATTCTTTTCCCGACCAAGCAGGGAAAGGATCCCTCCTCTGGAGCTAGTAGGCGGAAACTAGGCTCCTCTGGATGTTGGCGGACTCTCGTGCATCTCTCGAGTGGAGACGGGTATGTTGGGAACTTCTTTGAGTTGCAGCAAGGGTGTGAAGGACCCTTTGGAAGTTCCAGAGGTAAGGTGTGAT
>NW_017197597.1:0-8007 GCF_001704415.2 Capra hircus
GGAGATTTTTTTCATTGGCCATGGCCCCTGAGGCCCTGTGCTCAGGGAGGGCTCCCTCCTTCCCCAGGGAAAGTCAAAGGAAGCTCCAAACGGCTGTTCAATCATGTTTCTGAGAGAGTCATTGCAAGGCAGGTTTCTAAGAAGTTCAAGGGTCCCAAGGAGAGAGGGGTTAGAATTCTCAAGGAGGAAGAAAGGACAAACTGTTTTCCCCTCTACATTCCTTAGGATTATATAACAATCATGCATCCTTCTTGAGGACGGTCTCTGGAAAAAACCTTCTGGCTAATCCTGTTATCTTAAAATGTAATTATGGGAGTAGGTCTAGTGAGTCTTTACAACCTCCAGACATTCTTTTTTGTTCGTTGTCATAACTTATTGGAGAGTATATAACTCCATTACCAACACTAGCAAGGGGGTACGCTTTCTGGCCCCTTGTGATGTCTCTGTCAGAAGCTTTCTCTATTCTCCTTATACTTTAATAAAACTCTATTGGCACAAAAGCTCTGAGCAATCAAGCCTCGTCTTGGGCCCTGATTGAATTCTTCTCCTCCATAAGCCAAGAATCCAGCATCTTTTCGTGGTTCAGCAACAATATTTCATTTCCTCTGCAGGAGAGAGCTAGTGAGCTTAGGTCTGTCTGGAACATTCTTGGATCCTGTGGGGAAAATATCCTGTGCACACATCTGGATACTGGGCCTAGAGGCCAAAATTTGCATTTCTTTCCCGGGGGAGCCCTAACGTGGTGTGACTTAGCAACTGCTTGAAAATCCATCCCATTGCTGTTTTCCTCCTTTCTGACAGAGCTAGCTTTGTTCCCTGCTTTGGGATATCTCAACCGAAGGGCCGTCCATAGCTACTCGCCTGGGGCCCATTGGATGTGCAAGGTGCCTCGACTAGGTGACCCTAGCATGGCACTCAGCCCGCTCAGACACACTCCCGAGGCTTCTTTCTCATGGGAAGCACTGCTCCAACCTAGGAATGTGTCTGCAATGCTTGGAAAGTGCAGTGAGACACACAGCCCTGACTCTGCAATTGAGGCCCTCAGAGCAAGCCTGCAGCTCTGATGTCTGAGAAGCAAAACACTTGCTGCAAAGAGAGGCCTGAAAACACACTCTCTGTGGATGACTTTCCTTCCTCTAAGGAAGATAGTTTTCCCCAGTCTCCTGCTTCCTGAATGTCACACAGCTGGAATGCGCTTGCTTGGAGGTCGTGATTCAGTGGCAATGACCCCTGAGGCCCTTTGCCCAGGGAGGGCTCCCACACTCACAGGCAAATCAAAGCAACTTCCAAGTGAGTCAGCTCTTCACATCAAATGGCCAAGTATTGGAGTTTCAGGTTCAGTATTAGTCCTTCCAATGTATATTCAGACCTGATTTCCTTTAGGATGGAGTGGTTGCGTCTCCTTGTAGTCTAAGCGACCTACAAGCATCTTCTCCAACCACCACAGTTCAAAAGCATCCAATTTTCAGCTGTCACTTTCTTTATAGTACATCTTTCATATCCATCCATGACATATGGAAAAACCATAGCCTTGACTGGATGGATCTTTGTTGGCAAAGCAACGTCTCGGCTTTTTAATATGCTGTCTAGTTTTGGTCATCACTTTTTCTTCAAGTCATAAATATGTTTTTAAGTTCATGGAGGCAGCCATCACCTGCAGTGATTTCCAAGCCCCCCAAAAATAGTCTGCTGCTGTTTCCAATGTTTTCCCATCTATTTGCCATGAAGTGATGAGACTGGATGCAATGATTTTAGTTTTCTGAATGCTGAGCTTTAAGCTAACTTTTTCACTCTCCTCTTTCACTTTCATCAGGAGACTCTTTAGTTTCTTATACACTTTCTGCCATAAGGGTGGTGGTCGTCTGCATATCTGAGATTCTTGATATTTCTCCCAGCAATCTGGATTCCAGCGTGTGCTTCCTCCAGCCGCAGTGTTTCTCATGATGTACTCTGCGTATAAGTTAAATAAGCAGGGTGACAATATACAGCCTTGACATATTCCTTTTCCTATTTAGAACCAGTCTGTTGTTCCATGTCCAGTTCGAACTGTTTCTTCCTGACCTGCATACAGGGTTTCTCAAGAGACAGGTCAGGTGGTCTGGTATTCCCATCTCTTTCAGAATTTTTGCCAGTTTATTGTGATCCACACAGTCAAAGGCTTTGGCATAGTCAATAAAGCAGAATAGATGTCTTTTTTTCTGGAACTCTCTTGCTTTTTCAATGATCCAGTGGATGTTGGCAGTTTGATCTCTGGTTTCTCTGCATTTTTTTAAATCCCTCTTGAACATTTGGAAGTTCACAGTTCATGTGAACTTGGAGAATTTTGAGCATTACTTTACTAGTGTGTGAGATGAGTGCAATTGTGCAGCAGCTTGAATATTCTTTGTCATTGCCTTTCTTTGGGATTGGAATGAAAACTGACCTAATGACTAGGTGTTTTCAATTGCATATGCTGAAAGAACTGGCTGTGCAGTTTTGAAGAAAAAAAAAATCATTTTAACGCCATTTTCTCTGAAGTGCAAGGCATATCATGGCCATCCCTGAATCATAAAGTCACCTTTTCTTTATGTAGTCATAGTTTCATGCCTAAATTATAGGCCAACTCATGCTCAAATTGGACTCTGATGTCAGGGGGCAGATCAACTAATAAAAAGCTTGGATTGTCCCTCTGGAGGAAAGTGAGATCTTGGTCCCACAAGAAGAATCTGAAGGGTTTAAGGGAACTTGCAAGAGGTGGGGAAAGCTTAGTCCATCCTACATGTACCAAAATCTTAAATAAGGCTTATTTACTTTACCGAAGTAAAAAAAACAGATGATGAAAACAATTATAAATCAATGAAAGGTAAAGAAACTCATAGTCTGTTATCAAAAATTGCATTCTAAGAAAACTTTGTGCTCTTAACCTAGAGAGGAGACTAAATTCCATCTGGTACCAGCTTACCAGAAGACAAACAAACAAACAAACAAATTATCAGGTAAGCTTAAAAAAAGTATATTCCATATATCTTGAAGTAGCCAGTATTTCTGCAAAGGCATCAGTGTGAAACCATAGAGGACATGGTTAAAACCTGATTAAATAGAAATTGACAATGTAATCTGGTCACTGGCTGCCGACTTGAAATGCTTTAATATGATAACTGGAATTATAACTGACAGCATTTGACCAGGACATATCAGATTTTCACGGATGTCCAGATAATTTCTAGGATATCTATATTAGGAACTGAAGGAATCTTTGAACCTAGGAAAGAAAACAACAGTCTCAAAGGCCCTTGCTGAATCATCTATCAGCAAGGAATGTCTTTGCAAGGATCGCAAAGTGAAGGGAAAATACACCGACCTGCCTCTGCAACTTCGGTCCTCTGAGCAGATCTGGAGGTCTCCCTTTGTATAAGCTAACCTGTTCCTTCCAAATAGAGGTTTGCAACACAAAACAAGTGGCCGCCTATTCTTCCCCGAAGGAGGCTCTCTTTCCCCACATCCTGCGAACTCCCTTTCCCAGCCTCCTGGAAAAGCGCTTCTTGCAGTTCCTTTCAGAAAATCCTATGGACGGAGAAGCCTGGTAGGCTGCAGTCCGTGGGGTCGCTGAGGGTCGGACACGACTGAGCGACTGCACTTTCATTTTCACTTTCATGCATTGGAGAAGGCAATGGCAACCCACTTACTGTTCTTGCCTGGAGAATCCCAGGGACGGGGGAGCCTAGTGGGCTACCGTCTATGGCGTCGCACACAGAGTTGAACACGACTGAAGCAACTTAACAGCAGCAGCAGCAGCAGTTCCTTTCTTAGGGCAGTTATCCTGAGATTGGGACCTGGAAAGGCAGAGCCACCTCCACACACACGTCTTTTTTGTCCCCTTTCCTCTGGAGGAGAGCTCTAGTGAGCCTAGGTCTGTCAGGAAAATTCTTGGCTTTGACGGGATCACACCGGTGTGTGAACCTGCATACCCGACCTAGGGGCCACAGGGCACCTGTTTTGCTCGAGTGGGTCCTGGAGGGGTGCAGCATAGCAAGAGCTTAAAAATCCATCCAATTTGTCTTTTTTTTTTTTACCTCAGAGAGAACGAGTTTGCTCCACCTCCACCCTTTGGCAGTGTGGAGGGAAGAGGGCACCACCCTCTCCAAAGGGGACATAGGGCCTACCAGGAGAGAAAGGCCCCTTGAGGAGCTGAGCCCAGGTAGGCAGCCAGTGATGTCAAGCACACTCCCGCTGCTTGCTTCTTCATGGGCACTCCCACGATCTGCTAGGAATGTCTTTGCAAGGATCTCAAAGGGAAGGGGAAGATACATGGCCCTGTCTCTGGAACTTCAGTCCTCTGAGCAGATCTGGAGGTCTTGAGTTGTATAAGCAAACCTGTTCCTTCCAAATAGAGGCTTGCAAACACACCCCCGGTGGTTGCCTCTTCTTCCCCCGAAGAAGTCTTTCTTTCCCCACATGCTGCGAACTCCCTGTCCCAACCTCCAAGAATAGCGCTTCTTGCCATTCCTTTCTTAGAGGCAGTTATCCTGAGCCTGGGGCCGTAGGGAGTAGCCCCACACTCACAGGGAAAGGCAAAGACTCCTCCATACATCTCCTCTATCCCCTTTGCTCCGGAGGAGAGCTCTAGTGAGCCTAGGTCTTTCAGGAAAATTCTTGGCTTGGACAGGATCTCACCCTGTTTGTGAACCTGCATACCCAACCAGGGGCACAGAGCACCTGTTTCAGTAAAGTGGGCCCTGAAAGGGTGCAGCCTAGCAAGAGCTTGAAAATCCATTCAATTGCTGTTTTTGTACCTCTGACAGAGCGAGCTTGGCTCCACCCTTTGGCAGTGAGGAGAAAAGAGGCATGACACCCTCCCCAAGGGGACATGGGGCCTACTTCGAGAGGAAGCTGCAACTCGAGAAAAATCCAGGAGGTTCTCCCCTCCAGGCGAGATGAGGCCCATTTCCGCTGAGGCGTCTCGAGGCTAATCACAACTAACCTCTGGAACTTCGAAAGGGTCCTTCACACCCTTGCTGCAAGTCAAGAAGTTCTCCGACATACCCATCTCCACTCGAGAGGAAGGACGAGGGTCCCACCCACATCCAGCGGAGCCCCGTTTCCGCCTCGTAGCTCGAGAAGAGGATCCTTTCCCTTCGTCGTCGGGAAAGAATTCCCGGGCTTCCCGTCGCATCTCAAGAGGAGGCACTCTCCACAGGAAAGGCCGAGAGGAACTCCAGGGCCTTGCCAGCATTCCAAGAGTCCCCCAGAGATGTCTCCGTCCATTCCAGAAGAACCTGCTTTCCCTTCACTGCCTCGACGTTCACGCCGAGGATAGACTCACACCACCGTGACATGTGGGACAGCCCTGTTCGAAAGCCTCGTGGGAAAGCCTCGATGCAAAGCGACTGATCCCTTGAACCACATGTCGGCAAGCGTGACACTGCTGCTACAGCTTGTGAGGAAATCGCAGGTGCATGCCCCCACACGAGATGAGGACTGACTCCCCTGGTGAGACTCCAGAAGTATGGAAAGATTCATGTCAGCACTGGAGAGGCATCCTCAGGGTCTGGCCCCGACTCCACACAAGGTCTTAGGCACCGGCATCGATGGGAGAGGAATCCCTATAGGCCCCATGGTAACTCGCATGGGGACTGGCCTTTCCTGAGGCCACCAGAGCGAGTCCCTGAGGTCCCCGTCGTAACTCGAGAGCACCTACCACAACTCGGTAAAATCCAGGAGGTTCTCCCCTCCAGGCGAGATGAGGCCCATTTCCGCTGAGGTGTCTCGAGGCTAATCACACCTAACCTGTGGAACTTCCAAAGGGTCCTTCACACCCTTGCTGCAACTCAAGAAGTTCCCCACAAACCCGTCTTCACTCGAGAGGAAGCACGGGGGTCCGCCACAATCCAGAGGAGCCCCATTTCCGCCTCGTAGGTCAAAATGAGGGATCCTTTCCCTACTTCATCAGGAAAGGATTCCCGCCGTTCCCGCCGCATCTCAAGAGGAGGCGCTCTCAACAGGAAAGGCGAGAGGAACTCCAGGGTCGTGCCACCATTCCAAGTGTCCCCCAGATGTCTCAGTCCATTACAGGGAAACCTGTTTTCCCTGCACTGCCTCGACATTCACGCGGAGGATTGACTCACACTACGGTGGCACGTGGGACACCCCTGTTGGAAAGCCTCGTGGGAAAGCCTCGAGGGAAAGCCACAGATCCTTTGATCCATGCGAATGGAAGCGTTACACTGCTGCTACCTCTCGGAAGGAAAGCGCACGTGCATGACCCCACTCGAGCCGAGGACTGACTCCCCAGGGCAGACTCCAGAAGTACCCCTAGATGCAAGTCAGCCCTGGAGAGGAATCCTCAGGTTCTGAACACAACTCCACAAAAGGTCTTAGGCCCTGGCATCGACGGGAGAGGAATCCTGAGAGGACCCCTAGCAACTCGCATGGCGACTGGCCTTTCTTGAGGCAACCAGAGCGGGTCCCTGAGGTCCCTGTCGTAACTCAATAGCACCTGCCACAACTCGAGAAAATCCAGGAGGTTCTCCCATTCAGGCGAGATGAGGCCCATTTCCGCTGAGGCGTCTTGAGGCTAAACACACCTAACCTCTGGAACTTCCAAAGGGTCCTTCCCACACTTGCTGCAACTCAAGAAGTTCCCCGACATACCCGTCTCCACTCGAGAGGAAGCACGAGAGTCCCGCCCACATCCAGAGGAGCCTGGCTTCCACCTCGTAGCTCTAGATGACGGATTCTTTTCCAGCTTCGTCTGGAAAGAATTCCCGGCTTTCCCGTCGCAACTCAAGAGGAAGCGCTCTCAACAGGAAAAGCGAGAGAAACCCCAGTGTCGTGCCACAATTCCAAGGGACCCCGAGATGTCAGTCCATTCCAGAGGAACTTGCTTTCCCTGCACTGCCTCGACATTCACGCGGAGGATTGACTCACACTACGGTGGCACGTGGGACAGCCCTGTTGGAAAGCCTCGTGGGAAAGCCTCGAGGGAAAGCCACAGATCCTTTGATCCATGCGAATGGAAGCGTTACACTGCTGCTACCTCTCGGAAGGAAAGCGCACGTGCATGACCCCACTCGAGCCGAGGACTGACTCCCCAGGGCAGACTCCAGAAGTACCCCTAGATGCAAGTCAGCCCTGGAGAGG
Organism: Capra hircus; assembly: GCF_001704415.2. Classification (NCBI taxonomy): domain Eukaryota; kingdom Metazoa; phylum Chordata; class Mammalia; order Artiodactyla; family Bovidae; genus Capra; species Capra hircus. The sequence goes on from NW_017197597.1 coordinate 7,120, forward strand.
AATCCTCAGGTTCTGAACACAACTCCACAAAAGGTCTTAGGCCCTGGCATCGACGGGAGAGGAATCCTGAGAGGACCCCTAGCAACTCGCATGGCGACTGGCCTTTCTTGAGGCAACCAGAGCGGGTCCCTGAGGTCCCTGTCGTAACTCAATAGCACCTGCCCAACTCGAGAAAATCCAGGAGGTTCTCCCATTCAGGCGAGATGAGGCCCATTTCCGCTGAGGCGTCTTGAGGCTAAACACACCTAACCTCTGGAACTTCCAAAGGGTCCTTCCCACACTTGCTGCAACTCAAGAAGTTCCCCGACATACCCGTCTCCACTCGAGAGGAAGCACGAGAGTCCCGCCCACATCCAGAGGAGCCTGGCTTCCACCTCGTAGCTCTAGATGACGGGATTCTTTTCCAGCTTCGTCTGGAAAGAATTCCCGGCTTTTTCCCGTCGCAACTCAAGAGGAAGCGCTCTCAACAGGAAAAGCGAGAGAAACCCAGTGTCGTGCCACAATTCCAAGGGACCCCGAGATGTCAGTCCATTCCAGAGGAACTGCCTTTCCCTGCACTGACTCTACTTTCACGCCGAGGATCGTGGGTCAGCCCTGTGGGAAAGCCTCGTCGGAAAGCCTCGAGGGAAAGCCACAGATCCCTTGATCCACGCGACGGGAAGTGTGACACTGCTGCTACAGTTCCTGAGGAGAGCTCACGTGCATGCCCCCACATGAGATGAGCACAGACTCCCCAGGGGAAACTCCAGAAGTAAGCCAAGATCCATGTCAGCACTGAAGAGGAATCCTCAGTTCCAGCCTCGACTCCACAAAAGGTCTTAGGCCCCGACATCGACCGGAGAGGAATCCCGAAAGGCGCCCTTGCAACTCCCATGGGCACTGGCCTTT
>NW_017197598.1:0-8005 GCF_001704415.2 Capra hircus
TGCATGCCCTCACGGGAGATGAGGACTGACTTCCCTGGTGAGACTCCAGAAGTACGGAAAGATTCATGTCAGCACTGGAGAGGCATCCTCAGGGTCTGGCCCGACTCCACACAGGTTTAGGCACCGGCATCGATGGAGAGGAATCCCTAGAGGCCCCCTGGTAACTCGCATGGGGACTGGCCTTTCCTGAGGCCACCAGAGGGGCCCTGAGGACCCGTCGTAACTCGAGAGCACCTGCCGCAAACTGGGTAAAATCCAGGAGGTTCTCCTCTCCAGGCGAGATTAGGCCCATCCTCTGAGGCGTCTCGTGGCTAATCACACCTAAACTCTGGAACTTCCAAAGGATGCTTCACAACCTTGCTGCAACTCAAGAAGTTATCCGACATACCCGTCTCTACTCTAGAGGAAGCACAAGAGTATCGCCCACATCACGAGGAGCCACGTTTCCGCCTCCTAGCTCGAGAGGAGGGATCCTTTCCCCTGCGTGGTCGGGAAAGAATTCCCGGCGTTTTCGTCGCATCTCAAGAGGAGGCGCTCTCCACAGGAAAGGCGAGAGGAACTGCAGGGTCGTGCGACCATTCCCAGAGTCCCACACATGTCTCAGTCCATTCAAGGGAAACCTGTTTTCACTGCACTGCTTCGACTTTCAAGCCGAGGATCGACTCACACCACGGTGGCACGTGGGACAGCCCTGAGGGAAAGCCTCGTGGGAAGCCTCGAGGGAAAGCCACTGATCCCTTAATCCTCTCGTCGGGAAGCATGACACAACTGATACAGCTTGGGAGGAAAGGGCACGTGCATGCCCCCCTCGAGACGAGGACTGACTCCCCTGAGGAGACTCCAGAAGTACCCCAAGTTACACGTCAGCACTGCAGATGAATCTCAGGTTCCGCACCAAATCTACACAAGGTCTTAGGCCCCGGCATCGACGGGAGAGGAATCCCGAGAGTCCCCAGGGAAACTCGCATGGGGACTGGCCTTTCTGAGGCCACCAGAGCGGGTCCCTGAGGTCCCCGTCGTAAGTCGAGAGCACCTGCCACAACTCGAGAAAATCCAGGAGGTTCTCCCCTCCAGGCGAGATGAGGCCATTTCCGCTGAGGCGTCTCGAGGCTAATCACATCTAACCTCTGGAACTTCCAAAAGGTCCTTCACACCATTGCTGCAACTCAAGAAGTTCCCCGACATACCCGTCTCCACTCGAGACGAAGCACGGGGAGTACCGCCCACATCCAGAGGCGGCACCGTTTCCGCTCATAGCTCGAGAGGAGTGATCCTTTACCTGTGTGTTGGGAAAGAATTCCCGGTATTCCCGTCGCATCTCAAGAGGAGGCGCTCTCCACAGGAAAGGCGAGAGGAACTCCAGGGTCGTGCCACCATTCCCAGAGTCCCCCAGATGTCTCAGTCCATTCCAGGGAAACCTGTTTTCCCCTGCACTGCCTCAACTTTCAAGCCGAGGATCGACTCACACCACGGTGGCACGTCGGACAGCCCTGTGGGAAAGCCTCATGGGAAGGCCAAGTGGAAAGCCTCGAGGGAAAGCTACAGATCCCTTGATCCATGCAAAGGGAAGCGTGATACTGCTGCTAGAGCTCAGGAGGAAAGCGCACGTGCATGCCCCAACTCGAAACGAGGACTGACTCCCCTGGCGAGACTCCAGAAGTACCCGAAGATCCATGTCAGCACTGGAGAGGAATCCTCAGGTTCCGGCACCGACTCCACACAAGGTCTTAGGCCCCGGCATCGACGGGAGAGGAATCCCGAGAGGCCCCGAGCAACTCGCATGGGACTGGCCTTTCCTGAGGCCACAGAGCGGGTCCTGAGGTCCCTGTCGTAAGTCGAGAGCACCTGACGCAACTCGAGAAAATCCAGGAGGTTTCTCCCTCCAGGCGAGATGAGGCTCATTTCCGCTGAGGCGTCTCGAGGCTAATCACACCTAACCTCTGGAACTTCCAAAGGGTCCTTCACACCCTTGCTGCAACTAAGAAGTTCCCCAACATACCCGTCTCCACTCGAGAGGAAGCACGAAAGTCCCGCCCACATCCAGAGGAGCCCCATTTCCGCCTCCTAGCTCGAGAGGAAGGATCCAATCCCTGGGTGGACGGGAAAGAATTACCGGTGTTCCTGTCGCATCTCAAGAGGAGGCGCTCTCCACAGGAAAGGCGAGAGGAACTCCAGGGTCGTGCCACCATTCCCAGACTCCCCCAGATGTCTCATTTCATTCCAGGGAAACTGATTTCCCTGCATTGCCTCGACTTTCAAGCAGAGGATCGACTCACACCATGGTGGCAGGTGGGCAGCCCTGTGCGAAAGCCTCGTGGGAAAGCCTCGAGGGAAAGCAACAGATCCATTGATCCACGCGAAGGGAAGCTCGACACTGCTGCTACATTCGGGAGGAAAGCGCATGTGCATGCCCCACTCGAGACGAGGACTGACTCCCCTGGGGAGACTCCAGAAGTACCCCAAGATCCATGTCAGCCGTGGAGAGGAATCCTCAGATTCCGGCACGGACTCCAGACAGGGACCTAGATCCCGGCAATGACGGAAGTGGAATCCCGAGAGGCCCCCGAGCAACTCGCATGGGGACTGGCCTTTCCTGAGGCCACCAGAGCGGGTCCCGGTTGTCCCCGTCGTAAGATGAGAGCACCTACCACAACTCGGGAAAATCCAGGAGGTTTTCCCCTCCAGGCGAGATTAGGCCCATTTCTGCTGAGGTGTCTCGAGGCTAATCACACCTAACTTCTGGAACTTCCAAAGGGTCATTGACACCTTGCTGCAACTCAATAAGTTCCCGACATACCCGTCTCCACTTGAGAGGAAGCACGAGAGTCCCGCTCACATCCAGAGGAGCCCCGTTTCCGCCTCCTAGATCTTGAGGAGGGATCCTTTCACTGCGTGTTCGGGAAAGAATTCCCGGCGTTCCCGTCGCATCTCAAGAGGAGGCGTTCTCCACAGGAAAGGCGAGAGGAACTCCAGGGTCGTGCCACCATTTCCAGAGTCCCCAGATGTCTCAGTCCATTCCAGGGAAACCTGTTTTCCCTGCACTGCCTCGACTTTCAAGCCGAGGATAGACTCACACCACGGTGGCACGTGGGACAGCCCTGTGGGAAAGCCTCGAGGGAAACCCACAGATCCCGTGATCCTCGCGAAGGGAAGCGGGACACTGCTGCTACAGCTCGGTAGGAAAGAGCACGTGCATGCCCCCACTCGATACGAGGACTGACTCCGCTGAGGAGACTCCAGAAGTACCCCAAGATCCATGTCAAATAGGTGAGGAATCCTCCGGTTGGGGCACCTACTCCACTCACGGTCTTAGGCCCTGGCATCGACGGGAGAGAAATCCCGACCGGTCCCGAGCAACTCGCATGGTGACTGGCCTTTCCTGAGGCCACCAGAGCGGGTCCCTGAGGTCCTCGTCGTAAGTCGAGAGCACCTGCCGCAACTCGAGAAAATCCAGGAGGTTCACCCTCCAGGCGAGATGACGCCCGTTTCCCATGAGGCGTCTCGAGGCTAATCACACCTAACCTCTGGAACTTCCAAACGGTCCTTCACAACCTTGCTGCAACTCAAGAAGTTACCCGACATACCGTCTCCACTCGAGAATAAGCACGAGAGTCCCGCCCACATCCAGAGGAGGCCCGTTTCCACCTCATAGCTCGAGAGGAGGGATCCTTTCCCTGCGTGGCCATTCAAGAATTCCGGCGTTCCGTCGCTTCTGAAGAGGAGGCGCTCTCCACAGGAGAGGCGAGAGACCTCCAGCAGAGTCCCCCAGAATTCTCAGTCCATTCCAGGGAAACCTGTTTTCCCTGCCCTACCTCGACTTTCAAGCCGAGGATCGACTCACTAAACGGTGCACGTGGGACAGCCCTGTGGGAAAGCCTCGTTGGAAAGCCTGGTGGGAAAGCCTCGAGAGAAAGCCACAGATCCCTAGATCCTCGCGAAGGGAAGCGTGACACTGCTGCTACAGCTCGGGAGGAAAGCGCACGTGCATGCCCCACTCGAGACGAGGACTGACTCCCCTGGGGAGACCATAAGTACCCAAGGTCCATGTCAGCACTGGAGAGGAATCCTCAGGTTCCGGCACCGACTCCACACAAGGTCTTAGGTACCGACATTGACGGGAGAGGAATCCCGAGAGGCCCCCGAGCAACTCGCATGGGGACTGGATTCCTGAGGCCACCAGAGCGGATCCCTGAGGTTCCCGTAGTAAGTCGAGAGCACCTGCCGCAACTCGAGAAATCCAGGAGGTTCCCCTCCAGGCGAGATGAGGCCCATTTCCGCTGAAGCGTCTCGAGGCTAATCCATGTATCCTCTGGAACTTCCAAAGGGTGCATCACACCCTTGCTGCAACTCTAGAAGTTCCCGACATACCCGTCTCCACTCGAGAGGAAGCACGAGAGTCCCGCCCACATCCAGAGGAGCCCCGTTTCCGCATCCTAGTTCGAGAGGAGGGATCCTTTCCCTGGGTGGTCAGGAAAGAATTCCCCGCGTTCCCGTCGCATCTCAAGGGGAGGCGCTCTCCTCAGGAAAGGCGAGAGGAACTACAGGGTCGTACCACCATTCCCTGAGTCCCCCAGATGTCTCAGTCCATTCCAGGGAAACCTGTTTTCCCTGCACTGCCTCGACTTTCAAGCCGAGGATCGACTCACACCACGGTGGCACGAGGGACAGCCCTGTGGGAAAGCCTCGTGGGAAAGCCTCGGGGAAAGCCTCGAGGGAAAGCCACAGATCCCTTGATGCACGCGAAGGGAAGAGTGACACTGTTGCTACAGCTCGGGAGGAAGCGAACGTGCATACCCCACTCGAGACGAGGACTGACTCCCTTTGGGAGACTCCAGATGTACCCCAAGATCCATCTCAGCACTGGAGAGGAATCCTCATGTTCCGACACCGACTCCACGCAAGGTCTTAAGCCCTGGCATCAACGGGAGAGGAATGCCGAGAGGCCCCGAGCAACTCGCATGGGGACTGGCCTTTCCTGAGGCCACAAGTGCGGGTCCCTGAGGTCCCCGTCGTAAGTCGAGAGCACCTGTCGCAACTCGAGAAAATCCAGGAGGTTCTCCCCTCCAGGCGAGATGATGCCCATTTCCGCTGAGGCGTCTCGAGGCTAATCGCAGCTAATCACTGGAACTTCCAAAGGGTCCTTCACACCCTTGCTGCAACTCAAGAAGTTCCCCGACATACCCGTCTCCCCTCGAGAGGAAGCAATAGAGTTTTGCCCACATCCAGAGGAGCCCCGTTTCCGCCTCCTAGCTCGAGAGGAGGGATCCTTTCCCTGCGTGGTCGGGAAAGAATCCGGCGTTCCCGTCACATCTCAAGAGGATGCACTCTCCACAGCAAAGGCGAGAGGAACCCCAGGGTCCTGCCACCATTCCCAGAGTCCCCCAGATGCCTCAGTCCATTCCAGGGAAACCTGTTTTCCCTGCACTGCTCGACTTTCAAGCCGAGGATCGACTCACACCACGGTGGCACGTGGCAGCCCTTTGGGAAAGCTCGTGGGAAAGCCTCGAGGGAAAGCCCCTGATAACTTGATTCACGCGAAGGGAAGCGTGACACTGCTGCTACAGCTCGGGAGAAAAGCTTCCGTGTTTTCCCCCACTCGAGACGAGGACTGACTCCCCTGGGGAGACTCCAGAAGTACCCCAAGATCCATGTCAGCACTGGAGAGGAATCCTCAGGTTCCAGCATCGACTCCACACAAGGTCTTAGGCCCCGGCATCGACGGAGAGGAATCCGAGAGGCCCAATAGCAACTCGCATGAGGACTGGCCTTTCCGGAGGCCACCAGAGCGGGTCCCTGAGGTCCCCGTCGTAAGTCGAGAGCACCTGCCGCAACTCTAAAAACTCCAGGAGGTTCTCCCTCCAGGCGAGATGAGGCCCATTTCCGCTGAGGCGTCTCAAGGCTAATCAAACCTAACCTCTGGAACTTCCAAAGGGTCCTTCACACCCTTGTTAAACTCAAGAAGTTCCCCGACATACTCGTCTCCACTCGAGAGGAAGCACTAGAGTCCCGCCCACATCTAGAGGAGCCCCGTTTCCGCCTCATAGCTCGAGAGGACGGATCCTTTCCCTGCGTGGTTGGGAAGAATTCGCAGCGTTCCCGTCGCATCTCAAGAGAGACATTCTCCACAGGAAAGGTGAGAGGTACTCCAGGGTCGTGCCACCATTCCAGTGTCCCCCAGATGTCTCAGTCCATTCCAGGGAAACCTGTTTTCCCTGCACTGCTCGACTTTCAAGCCGAGGATCGACTCACACACGGTGGCACGTGGACAGCCTGTGGGAAAGCTTCTAGGGAAAGCCTCGTGGGAAAGCCTCGAGGGAAAGCCACAGATCCTTGATCCACGTGAAGGGAAGCGTGACTCTGTTGCTAGAGCTCGGGGAAAGCGCACGTGGATGCCCCCACTCGAGACGAGACTGACTCCCTGAGGAGACTCCAGAAGAACCCTAGATCCAAGTCAGCACTGGAGAGGATTCCTCAGGTTCCAGCACCGACTCCACACAAGGTCTTAGGCCCCGGCATCGACGTGAGAGGAATCCCGAGAGGCCCCGCGCAACTCGCGTGGGGACTGGCCTTTCCTGAGGCCACCAGAGCGGGTCCCTGAGGTCCCCGTCATAAGTCGAGAGCACCTGCCGCAACTCGAGAAAATCCAGGAGGTTCTCCCCTCCAGGCGAGATGAGGCCCATTTCGGCTGAGGCGTCTCGAGGCTAATCACATCTAACCTGCAACTTCCAAAGGTTCCTTCACACCCTTGCTGCACCTCAAGAAGTTCCCCGACATACCCGTCTCCACTTGAGAGGAAGCACGAGAGTCACGCCCACATACAGAGGAGCCCCGTTTCCGCCTCCTAGCTCGAGAGGAGGGATCCTTTCCCTGCCTGTTCGGTCAAGAATTCGCGGCGTTCCCGTCGCATCTCAAGAGGAGGTGCTCTGCAGAGGAAAGGCGAGAGGAACTGCAGGGTCGTGCCACCATTCCCAGAGTCCCCAAGATGACTCAGTCCATTCCAGGGAAACCAGTTTTCCTTGCACTGCCTCGACTTTCAAGCCGAGGATCGACTCACACCATGGTGGCACGTGGGACAGCCCTGTGGGAAAGCCTCGTGGGAAAGCCTCGTGTAAAAGCCTCGAGCGAAAGCCACAGATCCCTTGATCCACGCGAAGGGAAGCGTGACACTGCTGCTACAGCTCGGAGGAAATCGCTCGTGCATGCCCCCCTCGAGACGAGGACTGACGCCCCTGGGGAGACTCCAGAAGTACCCAAGATCCATGTCAGCACTGGAGAGGAATCCTCAGTTTCCGGCACCGACTCCACACAAGGTCTTAGGACCGGCATCGACGGAGAGGAATCAAGAGAGGCTCCGAGCAACTCGCATGGGGACTGGCGTTTCCTGAGGCCACCAGAGCGGTCTCTGAGGTCCCAGACTTAAGTCGAGAGCACCTGCCGCAACTCGAGAAAATCCAGGAGGTTCTCCCCTCCAGGAGAGATGAAGCCCATTTCCGCTGACGCTCTCAAGGCTAATCACACCTAACCTCTGGAACTTCCAAAGGGTCCTTCACACCCTTACTGCAACTCAGGAAGTTCCCCTACATACCCGTCTCCACTCGAGAGGAAGCACGAATCTCCCGCCACATCCAGAGGATCCCGTTTCTGCCTCCTAGCTCGAGAGGAGCGATCCTTTCCCTGCGATGTCGGGAAAGAATTCCCGCGTTCCCGTCGCATCTCAAGAGGCGGCTTCGGGAAAGGCGAGAGGAACTCCAGGGTCGTGCCACCATTCATAGAGTCCTCCAGATGTCTAAGTCCCTCAAGGGAAACCTGTTTTCCCTGCACTGTTTCGACTTTCAAGCCGAGGGTCGACTCACACCACGGTGCCACTTGGGACAGCCCTGTGGAAGCCTCCTGGGAAAGCCTCGTGGAAATCCTCGTGGGAAAGCCTCGAGGGAAAGCCTCGAGGGAAAGCCACAGATCCATTTATACACGCGAAGGGAAGCGCGACACTGCTGCTACAGCTCGG
>NW_017197599.1:0-8004 GCF_001704415.2 Capra hircus
TTTTAGCCCCTACGGACTGGTATCCAGGTGGGCTCCCAGGATGATTTTCCCCGCAGGATCCAAGAACGTTCCAGGGACAGACCTGGGCTCACTAGCTCCCTCCTGCAGAGGAAACATTGATAGAACAGCTGTTTGGAGGTTGCTTTGACTTCCCCTGGGAGGGTAGGATCCCTCCCTGGTGCAGGGCCTCAGGGGCCATTGCCGCTGAGAAATGCCCTCGAAGCCAGACCTTTCCAGCCTTGTATGACTCAGCACGGGAGGAGACTGGAAAAGCTCTCTTCCTTGGAGGAAGGAAAGGCAGCCCCAGAGAGTGTGTTTTCACACCTGTATCTTGCAGCAAGTGTTTGGCGTCTCAGACGTCAGACCTCCAGGCCTGCTCCAACGGCCTCAGTTCCAGAGTCAGGGCCGTTGGGAACACATTCCTAGGTCAACAGTCCTGCCATGGGAAGGAGGCTGCGGGAGTGTGTCTGAGGGGGTCGGGTGCCATGCTGGGGTCAATAGACCTGGTACCTCCAATAGACCCAGGACAACAGCGGTGGGGCTCCCCTGGCTTCCGAAATGCCAAAGCGAGAAGCAAAGCTAGCTCTATCAGAAGGAAGGAAGAGCAATCGGATGGATGTTCAGGCTGTTGCTGGGCCGCACCACTTCAGGGTCCCCCCGAGAGGAACAGGCGCCCTGTGGCCCCTAGGTCCGATATGCAGGTTAACACCACAGGGTGTGTCCCTGTAGGAGCCAAGAATTTTCCTGACAGACCTAGGCTCACTAGAGCTCTCCTACAGGGCAAAAGGGGTAGAACAGACTGTGGATGTGACTCTGCCTTTCCCAGCGACCATGGGGCCCTCCCTACGGCCCCGGGCTCCAGGGAAAATTGTCCCTGAAAAATGACCTCCAAGAAGCGCTTTTCCAGCAGGCTGGGATGCAGAGTTCACAGGATGCGGGGAAAGTGATCGTGCTTCAGGGAAGAAGAGGCAGCCACCAAGTGTGTGTTTGCAAGCCTGTATTTGGAAGAAACTGGTGAGCTTCTTCAAGGGGAGACCTCCAGGTCTGCTCAGAGGACCGAAATTCCAGAGGCAGCACCATGCATCTCCCCTGTCCTTTCTGAGCCTTGGAAAGACATTCCTAGCTTATAGCGGTATTGCTCATGAAGAAGCAGGATGCAGGAATGTGTCAGACATGACTGGGTGCCTTCCTGGGTTCAGCTCCGTGAGGGGCCTTTCCACTCAAAGTAGGTCCCATGCCTCCTTTGGGAGGAAGTGGGGCCCGCTTGCCTCCAAATTGTCAAAGGCTGGAACAAAGCTAGTTCTATCAGAGGTAAGAAAGAGCAATTGGATGGATGTGGAAGCTGTTGCTGGGCCGCACTGCTTCAGGCCCCCCACCCCTCCGCCCCGAGAGAAACAGGCGCCCTGTGGCCCCTAGGTCCTGGATGCAGTTTTCACACATAGAATGTGTCCCCATAGGAGCCAAGAATTTTCCTGACAGACCTAGGCTCACGAGAGCTCTCCTACAGAGCAAAGGGATGGGGACAGATGTGTGGCTGTGGCTCTGCCTTTCCCTGGGAGTGTGCAGCCGCTCCCTAGGGCCCCGGGCTCCAGGGAAATTGCCCTGAATAATGACCTCCAAGAAGCGCTTTTCCAACTGGCTGAGACGTGGAGTTCTCAGGATGCAGGGAAAGCGAGTGTCCTTCGGGGAAGCAAAGGCAGTCACCTGTTATCATGACTTACTAGAATAGTAGGTACCTTCTCCGGTTGGGCAGAGGCCTTCCCTACCTGATCTGAAAAAGAAAATGAAGTAGCTCGCTGATTTGAGAAATAATTCCCAGACTTGGGTTTCCAACCAGTATAGAATCCGACAATGGCCCTGTCTTGTAGCCGCGTTAATTAACAGGTATGTGAAGCTCTAAATATCAGTGGAAATTACATACAGCATATAGGCCCCAGTGTTCTGGAATGGTGGAAAGAAACAACCAAACTCTTGAAGAGACACTTTCTAAATGGATCATAGAAACTGACTGTACATGGATGGGCTTGCTTCCGGCAGACTTACTCATATTATGGGGTTACCGCACGTTCCCATAGTTGTTGTCCTTATGAAATTTTCTATGGAGACCCCTCCCACAGTGAGGCAGGTGTTAGCAGATTTGCCACAAGTAAGGGGGGGGATTTCACAGCAGATGGAAACAATTAGGTAAGGTAATAAATCAGGTAACTAAGTTTGTATAAAAAAGAATCTCATTCCCCCTTGAGGAACAGATTCATGAATTTGTGCTCAGTGATCAGGTGTGGCTCAATGACTGGAAACACAATTCCTTGGCCTGACATCGGAAAGGTCCTTATACTGTTGTCTTAGCCACAATTCTGAAAGAGATGGGAATACCAGACCACCTAACCTGCCTCTTGAGAAATCTGGATGAAGGTCAGGAGGCAACAGTTAGGGCAGGACATGGAACAACAGACTGGTTCCAAAAAGGAAAAGGAGTATGTCAAGGCTGTATATCGTCACCCTGTTTTTTAACTTATATGCAGAGTACATCATGAAAAATGCTGGGATGGAAGATACATGAGCTGGAATCAAGATTGCCGGTAGAAATATCAATAAACTTAGATATGCAGATGACACCACCATTATGGCAGAACGTGAAGAGGAACGGGTATGTCGGGGAACTTCTTGAGTTGCAGCAAGGGTGTGAAGGACCCTTTGGAAGTTCCAGAGGTTAGGTGTGGTTAGTCTCGAGATGCCTCAGCGGAAATGGGCCTCATGTCGCCTGGAATGGAGAGGCTCCTGGATATTCCCTAGTTTCAGCAGGTGCTCTCGAGTTACGACGGGGACTTCAGGGACCCGCTCTGGCGGCCACAGGAAAGGCCAGTCATCATGCGTGTTCCTAGGGGGCCTCTCGTGATTCCTCTCCCGTCGATGCCGGGGCCTAAGACCTTGTGTGGAGTCGGGGCCGGTACCTGAGGATTCCTCTCCAGTACGGACATGGATTTTGGGTACTTCTGGAGTCTCCACAAGGGAGTGAGGCCTCGTCTCGAGTGGGGGCATGAGCGTGCCCTTTCTTCCCATGCTGTAGCAGCAGTGTCACGCTTCCCCTTGCGTGGACCAAGGGATCTGTGGCTTTCCCTCGAGTCTTTCCCACGAGGCTTTCCCACAGCGCTGTCCCACGTGCCACGGTGGTGTGAGTCGATCCTCGGCGTGAAAAGCCGAGGCAGTGAAGGGAAAACAAGTTCCTGTGGAATGGACTGAGACGTCTCGGGGAAGAATGGTGGCACGACCCTGCAGTTCCTCTCCCCTTTCCTTTGGAGAGCGCCTCCCGTTGAGATGGGAATCTTTCCGGACCAAGCAGGGAAAGGATCCCTCATCTCGAGCTACGAGACGGAAACGGAGCTCCTCTGGATGTGGCCGGGACCCTCGTGCTTCCTCTTGAGTGGAGACGGTATGTCGGGGAACTTCTTGAGTTGCAGCATGACTGTGAAAGACTCTTTGGAAGTTCCAGAGGTCACGTGTGATTAGCCTCGAGACACCTCAGTGGCAACGGGCCTCATCTCGCCTGGAGGGGAGAACTCCTGGATTTTCTCGAGTTGCGGCAGGTGCTCTCAACATACGACCGAGACCTCAGGGACAGTGTAGCAGGTGTGTCACGCTTCCCGTCGCGGGGATCAAGGGATCTGTGGCTTTCCCTCGAGGCTTTCCCACGAGGCTTTCCCACAGGGCTATCCCACGTGCCACCATGGTGTGAGTCGATACTCGGCGTGAAAGTCGAGGCAGTGCAGGGAAAACAGGTTCCTCTGAAATGGACTGACACATCTGGGGAACTCTTGGAATGGTGGGCACGACCCTGGAGTTCCTCTCGCCTTTCCTATTGAGAGCCCTTACTCTTGAGATGCCACGGGAACGCCGAAAAATTTTCCTGACTAAGCAGGATAGGATCCCTCATCTCAAGCTGCCAGGCGGAAACGGGGTTCCTCTGGATGTGGGCGGGACCCTAGTGCTTCCTCTCTAGTGGAGACGGGTATGTCGGGGAACTTCTTGAGTTGCAGCAAGGACCCTTTTGAATTTCCAGAGTTTAGGTGTGATGAGCCTCCAGACGCCTCAGAGGAAATGGGCCTCATCTCGCCTGGAGGGGAGAACCTCCTGGATTTTCTAGAGTTGGGCAGGGTCTCTCGAGTTAAGACGGGGACCTCAGGGACCCGCTCTGGTGGCCTCAGGAAAGGCCAGTGCCCATGGGAGTTGCAAGGGGCCTTTCGGGATTCCTCTCCCGTCGATGTTGGGGCCTAAGACCTTGTGTGGAGTCGGGGCCGGAACCTGAGGATTCCTCCCCAGTGCTGACATGGGTCTTGGCATATTTCTGGAGTCTCCCCTGGGGAGTCAGTGCTCATCCCGTGTGGGTGCATGCACGTGAGCTTTCCTCAGGAACTGTAGCAGCAGTGTCACACTTCCCGTCGCGTGGATCAAGGGATCTGTGGCTTTCCCTCGAGGCTTTCCCACGAGGATTTTTCTCAGGGCTGTCCCACGTGCCACCGTGGTGTCAGTCGATCCTCGGCTTGAAAGTCGAGGCAGTGCAGGGAAAACAGGTTTCCCTGGAATTGACAGAGACATCTGGGGGACTCTGGGAATGGTGGAACGACCCTGGAGTTTCTCTCGACTTTCCTGTGGAGAGGGCCTCCTCTTGAGATGCGACTGGAACGCCGGGAATGCTTTCCAGACCACGCAGGGAAAGGATCCCTCCTCTCGAGCTATGAGGTGGAAACGGTGCTCCTCTGAAAGTGGGCGGGAAGATGTTGATACTCTCGAGTGGAGACGGGTATGTCGGAGAACTTCTTGAGTTGCAGCAAGGGTGTGAAGGACCCTTTGGAAGTTCCAGAGGTTAGGTGTGATTAGCCAGGAGACGCCTCAGCGCAAATGGGCCTCATCTCGCCTTTAAGGAAGCCAAGATCCATGTCAGCACTGGAGAGGAATCCTCAGGTTCCGGAACCGACTCCACACAAGGTCTTAGGCCCCGGCATCGACGGGAGAGGAATCCCGAGAGGCCCCGAGCAACTCGCATGGGGAATGGCCTTTCCTGAGGCCACCAGAGCGGGTCCCTCAGGTCCCCGTCTTAAGTCGAGATCACCTGTCCAAACTCGAAAAAATCCAGGAGGTTCTCCCCTCCAGGCGAGATGAGGCCCATTTCCGCTGAGGCGACTCAAGGCTAATTACACCTAAACCTCTGGAACTTCCAAAGGGTTCTTCACACCCTTGCTGCAACTCAAGAAGTTCCCCGACGTACCCGTCTCCACTCGAGAGGAAGCACGAGAGTCCCGCCCACATCCAGAGGAGCCCCGTTTCCGCCTCACAGCTAGAGAGGAGGTATCCTTTCCCTGCGTGGTCGGGAAAGAATTCCCGGTCTTCCCGTCACAACTCAAGAGGAGGCGCTCTCAACAGGAAAGGTGAGAGGAACTCCAGGGTCGTGCCACCATTCCCAGAGTACCCCAGATATCTCAGTCCATTATAGGGAAACCTGCTTTCCCTGCACAGCCTCGACTTTCAAGCCGAGGATCGACTCACAGCACAGTGGCACGTGGGACAGCCCTGTGAGAAAGCCTCGTGAGAAAGCCTCATGGGAAAGCCTCGAGGGACAGCCACTGATCCCTTGATCCACTCGACGGGAAGAATGACACTGCTGCTACAGCTCGGGAGGAAAGTGCTCTTCAATGCCCCCACTCGAATGAGGGACTGACTCCCCTGGGGAGACTCCCGAAGTACCCCAAGATCCATGTCAGCACTGGAGAGGAATCCTCAGGTTCCAGGACCGACCCACACAAGGTCTTAGGCCCCAGCATCGACGGGAGAGGAATCCCGAGAGGCGACCGAGCAACTCGCATGGGGACTGGCCTTTCCTGAGGCCACCAGAGCGGGTCCCTGAGGTCCCCGTCGGAAGTCGAGAGCACCTGCCGCAACTCGAGAAAATCCAGGAGGTTCTCCCCTCCAGGCGAGATGAGGCCCATTTGTGCTGAGGCGTCTCGAGGCTAATCACACCTAACCTCTGGAACTTCCAAAGAGTCCTTCACACCCTTGCTGCAACTCAAGAAGTTCCCCGACATACCCGTCTCCACTTGAGAGGAAACACGAGAGTCCCGCCCACATCCAGAGGAGCCCCGTTTCCGCCTCCTAGCTCGAGAGGAGGGATCCTTTCCCTGCGTGGTCGGAAAGAATTCCCGGCATTCCCGTCGCATCCCAAGAGGAGTGCTCTCCACAGGAAAGGCGAGAGGAACTCCAGGGTCGTGCCACCTTTCCCAGAGGCCCCCAGATGTCTCAATCCATTCCAGGGAAACGTGTTTTCCCTGCACAGGCCTCGACTTTCAAGCCGAGGATCGACTCACACCACTGTGGCACGAGGGACAGCTCTGTGGGAAAGCCTCGTGGAAAAGCCTCGTCGGAAAGCCTCGAGGGAAAGCCACAGATCCCTTGATCCAAGCGAAGGGAAGTGCGACACTGTTGCTACAGCTCCGGAGGAAAGCGCACGTGCATGCCCCCACTCAAGACGAGGACTGACTCCCCTGGGGAGACTCCAGAAGTACCCCAAGATCCATGTCAGCACTGGGAGAGGAATCCTCAGGTTCTGGCACCGACTCCACACAAGATCTTAGGCCCGGGCATCTATCGGAGAGGAATCATGAGTGGCCCCCGAACAACTCGCATGGGGACTGGCCTTTCCTGAGGCCACCAGAGCGGGTCCCTGTGGTCGCCGTCGTAAGTCAACAGTACCTGCCGCTTCTCGAGAAAATCCAGGAGGTTCTCCCTTCCAGGCGAGATGAGGCCCATTTGTGCTGAGGCGTCTCGAGGCTAATCAGACCAAACCTCTGGAACTTCCAAAGGGTCCTTCACAACCTTTCTGCAACTCAAAGAAGTTGCCCGACATACCCGTCTACACTCGAGAGGAAGCACAAGAGTCCCGCCCACATCCAGAAGAGCCCCGTTTCCGCCTCCTAGCTCGAGAGGAGGGATTCTTTTCCCTGAGTGGTCGGCAAAGAATTCCCGGCGTTCCAGTCTCATCTCAAGAGGAGGCGCTCCCACAGGAAAGGCGAGAGGAAAACCAGTGTCGTGCCGCATTCCCAGAGTCCCCAGATGTCTCAGTCCATTCCAGGGAAACCTCTTTTCCCTGCACTGCCTCGACTTTCAAGCTGAGGATCGACTCACACCACGCTGTCACTTGAACAGCCCTGAGGGAAAGCCTCGTGGGAAAGCTTCGTGGGAATAACTCGAGGGAAAGACACAGATCCCTTGATCCACGCGAAGGGAAGTGTGACACTGCTGCTACAGCTCAGGAGGAAAACGCCCGAGCATGCCCTCAGTCGAGACGAGGACTGACTCCCCTGGGGAGACTCCAGAAGTATTCCAAGATCCATGTCGGCACTGGAGAGGAATCCTAGGTTCCGGCACTGACTCCACACAAGGTCTTAGGACCCAGCTTCAACGGAGGAGGGATCCGAGAGGCCGCATGCAACTCGCATGGGGACTGGCCTTTCCTGAGGCCACCAGAGCGGGTCCCTGAGGTCCCGTCGTAAGTCGAGAGCACTGCCGCAACACGAGAAAATCCAGGAGATTCTCCCCTCCAGGCGAGATGAGGCCCATTTACGCTGAGGCGTCTCGAGGCTAATCACATCTAACATCTGGACCTTCCAAAGGGTCCTTCACACCCTTGCTGCAACTCAAGAAGTTCCCCGACATACCCGTCTCCACTCGAGAGGAAGCACAGAGTCCCGCCCACATCCAGGGAGCCCCATTTCGCCTCCTAACTCGAGGGGAGGGATCCTTTCCCTGCGTGGTCGGGAAAGAATTCGCGGCATTCCCGTCACATCTCAAGAGGAGGCGCTCCCACAGAAAGGCGGAGGAACTCCAGGGTCGTGCACATTCCAGGGTCCCCCAGATGTCTCAGTCCATTCCAGGGAAACCTCTTTTCCCTGCACTGCCTCGACTTTCAAGCGAGGATCGACTCACACCACGGTGGCACGTGGGAAAGCCCTGTGG
>NW_017197600.1:0-8004 GCF_001704415.2 Capra hircus
CCGTGCCACTCTGGCGGCATTGTACAGCTTCGTCCTTGTGAATCAGGACTACAGTACGTCTGCTCCTTTTGTTCTTTCTCCAGGCCTGCCCCTAAATAGTTTTCGAGACAAGCAGTTCCGGCGTCCTGTTGTCAGGAGTTCTAGACGCTCTCCCTTGGCCTCCTGCTGTCTCTTCTTGTGGAGGCCGCCAACTGCCTTGTTTCTTATCTGGCAGGACCAGGCGCGAGCGCTGCGCCCCTCTCTGCCGCCTCCGGTTCCCAGTCCTAGTTCAGAGCTGCTTTCTCGCTGTAAGACCTCACGTTGCGCTCGATGATTGTGAGAACACTCGCCATACTTTGCTAAAGAAGCTGTGGGGGGTGGGAAGCGCCGGGGACGGGGGAATGGACTTCCTGGTGATCGGGCCACTCTACGAGACTTCGCTACTGTCTAATTTTTATTTTTGGTCTGTCGGCTGGGTCCGTTGTATGGGCTTGTCCGAGGTTCATTTCGTGGTTTGGGGAGAAGTGGGGCTCCTTTGCGCTTTAAAGTCTTGCGGTGTCGTAAACGGGCTTCAGCCTCTCACTGAACGCCTTGCTGGATTACCTCTTGTGCGAGAGCGTGGGGCTCCCTGGGGGCTCAGCGGCTTGTGCACGGCCCTGGTTGCTTCTGAACTGCATGTGGGCTCTTCCAGATCGGGAACTGCACCTGTGTCGCCAGCGCTCCGGCTATTTTTTGATGGATTCCTTAACCGGCTAGACACCAGGGAGCCCGTAGAAAGCTGACGCGTGCGCCGACCTTCTCTATTGTGGCCCTGCCGCCACAAGTAGGCGTATCGTTAAATGGGCACTGTCTGAGCGTGCACACCGACATGGTCCTCTTCGCTTAAATGCTGGCTGGTGCGGTATCAAGCCTTGACCGCTTGGCCGCCTCTCTTTTTCAGAAGTCCTCAGCTCACGCCACCTGAACTGGCTTCTCTGTATGCTGCAGCCTATTCCTCTGCCATTTCCTGTTTTGCTAGGTCTATTTGGTGGTTATTGTTTTTGAGTTGTTTTTAGCAACGCACTTGTGATATTCATACTCTACTTGGTTTTTTTTTCCTCGCGACTTGTCTAACCCCGTGGAGTGATAATACCCTGCTACCTTAGCCAGGTTCCAGGCCTGTCCTGTTGGAAATGTGGTCAACTTTCTTTCCTTTTATAAAAAAAATATTATTTTTAGTCAGTTGCCAGCACATGGGCCCTTGTATCTAATGCTGGAGCATTGGATCTACCGTGCCGCCGGGCTCCTAGCGTTTGGGAGGTAACAGCATCCATAACAGCGGTTTCACGCTATGGGCTCTGCTGGACCTAGGACAGGCAGCAATTTATATCGCGGCCTTTGATAGCATGCTCTCTCACTGTTGCACATCCGTCCACTACTTCTTCACCCACATTATTGTTGACAGAAGTCGACTTGCCTTCGCACAACTTGAATGTTGGCGGTGTAATAGCCTGCAGGAGTGGAAGGATCATGATGCTTGTATGATAATGTCTTTCAAAATAAACTGGTCCGTAGTTGTGGCTTTTTACCCGTGGATTCGCCCCGGAATGGGATTTGCCGAGAGTTGGAGCGTGGTTCTGTTCGCTCCCGCTCCGTACTGTCGCCAAGGGCCGCACAACTCGACACCCACTGGCGAGTAAGTTGCCAGGGTCTGCAGACGTTTTTCAGTCTGTCGTCCTCACAATATAACGTCTGCTGGGGCTGTTTGTCTCTTTGATGGACAGGGTCCCGTTCGGAACAGGTGCTGAGTGGTGACCCTCACTGTGGTTCGGAAGCATCTCGCCTGAAATGGCTGGATGCTGAGGCATATTCTCAATTGTGCCTGCCTGGTCCATTCTGTTGTTATCTTCTTTTGGGATAATGTCTAGTCAAGTATCTTTCCTGCTGGGTGTTGTTGGTTTTGGTGTTTATGTTGTAGTTGTCTCGAGTATTCTTTGTATATGTTTGGCACATTACCTTACAGGAATAATAACCATCTGCAGACTACCGTTCACCACACTTATTATCAGGCAGGTGAAGCTTCACTTGATTGCAGAAGTTGTCTCTCCCACTTTTGGGTTTTCTAACATATCCATTAATCTAAATCCTGGAACTGCTCTCCCGAGTCCCCAGCTTATGTCTATAAATTATGTTGAACTGATTAACACCAGGTGAGCTTGATTTAGCTCAATGGGGTTCTGGGGAGCCTCAGCTGAGGGCCTGTCTGACACAGTCGCCTGAGTGGCATGCAACGCTTAGAGGGGCTCAGGGTGGCCTGGAGAATTTCTTCCCTGTCTAGCCCTGGTGCTCACGTTCCTGGTCAGCTCCCCAACGCAGGGGGCACAGCACACCGAAAACTGGCAGAGACTATGACCCTGGAGGGGCTCGCCAATGACGAATCTGTCACCTGCGCTGCAGGACTCGCCAACGTTGGGGCTCGTCCTCATGATGAAGGAAGTGGTTCCACTGTAACCGCTCCAGGTGAGCTACCCCCGCGCCTGCCATCGCGTACTGGGGAGGCCCTAGGCTGGCGCCCTTGATAACTGCTCCAGCGTGACTGAAAACACTCGGAAGTTGGTGTTGAGAAGGAAACACTGTCAGGGAGGTCACGCAGCTGGCAGGGCCCAGGTCTGCGGGCCCCGCGGACAATAGAGTTGCAATTCCTGGGAGCTGCCTCATACAATGGTCCACGGTCCAGGATGGCGGGGATGGCGCGTCCCAGTCCACCGTCACTTACTCTGCTCCCCGCCGCCGCCGCGGAGGACGTCCTGCTGGACGCTGGGCAGAGGAGGTCCTGCGTCAGGGGTGGCCCCTGCGCCTGAGTGCTCGGAACTGGCACCAGGAGCAGGGCTTCTGGGGCGGGGACGCCGACGGGCGAGGCAGCGAGCAGGCCGAGGGCCAGGAGGCCCTCCGCAGCAGCGCCCAGCGGCCCGCCGGCGCGGGGCGGCGGGGGCGGGCGGCTCGGACCCCGGACCCCCGCGAGGGGCGTGGCCGGGGCGGAGCCCCGGCGGGCGGGGCGCGGGAGCAGGGTCGGCGCAGGCCCGCGAGCCCCGCCCCGAGCAGGCGGAGAGGAGCCGGCGGGCGAGCCGGCCGCGGAGCTGGGGCGGCGGCGTCGTCCTGTGCGCCCCGCGCTCGCCGCGCCGCGCCATGCCGCCCGCCGGGCTCCGCGGGGCCGCGCCGCTCGCCGCGGTCGCGCTCCTGGCGCTGGGGGCGCCCCTGGGTGAGGGCCGGGGCGCGGGGCGCGGCGGGAGGCCTCGGCGCGCGGCCCGGGGGCGCCCGGGGGATCCCGGCGGAGCCGCGGCGTTTCAGGGTCCCTGGGAGGGGCGGGGGGAGGGGGGCGGGGGCTGGACGGGGGGGGCGGGGGCCGGACCCTGGGGGTCGAGGCCGAGGCCTCCGGGCGCAGGGACCAGGGTGGAGCTGCGGGCGGGGGCGGCCGGAGACCCGGCCCGGCGGCCACTGGGCACCTCCGCCGCTGCCCGCAGCTCTGGCTGGCGAGGACTGTCTCTGGTACCTGGACCGGAACGGCTCCTGGCATCCGGGTTTCAACTGCGAGTTCTTCGCCTTCTGCTGCGGGACCTGCTACCAGCGGTACTGTTGCCGGGACCTGAGCCTGCTCATCACCGGAGAGGCAGCAGAAGCACTGCCTGGCCTTCAGGTGGGCGCCGGCCCGCCCCCCCCCGCCCCCCCGGCCCTCAGCCGGCACCCTGCCTGGGCCCGGAGCGGGGCTGGAGCTCCAGGGCGCAGGAGCTCCAGGAGCGGCCGGCCGGGGACCGTCCTGTGGTCATCGCGGGCTGGGCCGGGCCCTCCCCCCGCCCGGGCCTGCGCAGGGCGAGGGCAGGGGCGGCCCTGGGCCCAGCGGCGCTCCAGCCTCTGGCCGGACGGGTCCAATCCCCAGTCCGCCGCTCACTAGCTGTGTGATCTTGGGGAGGACAGGTCCCGGATGGGTCACTGTTCCCTCCTCATTAAGGGGGGCGCACAAAGGGGGCTTTCAGATTTGTTTGGGGAGGAGGAGACGCTGACATACAGAACATGTAGGGGAGGCGGTGACCGAGCGCGTTTTGAGAAAGGAGCTCTGCCCGTCAGGCCTCCTGTGTTGGAGTCCAAGCTGTTCAGTCATGGACTCGGGCGCGCGCCGCAGCCCCTGCAGGGAGGCCGCTGCTCAGGAGGCTGCCCGGCCTTCGGGGGAAGCGCAGTGCTGACGCTCTCCCCAGCGGGACGGGCAGAGCCCCGCGTCTCTCTGGCCCGGGGTCCAGGCCAGCATGGCGGTCTGTGTGGCGAGGACTCCCTGCGCGAGGCTGGAAGGTGAGGAGACCTGTTCTCTGCCCAAGTCCCAAGACCATAGCGGGCATCGCCTCGGCCGTGATCCTCTTCGTGGCCGTGGTCGCCACCACCATCTGCTGCTTCCTCTGCTCCTGCTGCTACCTCTACCGCCGGCGCCAGCAGCTGCAGAGCCCGTTCGAAGGTGCGTCCGTCCGTGCGTCCGTCCGTGCGTCCGCGCAGGAAGGGGCGGGGTGCCTTCGGAGGGACCGGAGGTCAGGAGGTGTGGTTGGCAGCAGCAGGCCCCTCTGGACACACACCTGCCCGCCCGTCACCCCAGAAGCCAGAGCGCAGGGACACGTGTGAACCCTGGGTACGCGGATGTACCTGCACCGTGCGCCGTGTGCCGTGCGCGTGCACGTGTCTCAGGAAAGCCGCGGGCCGGGCCTGGCGCGCGAGCGACATGGGGTGTGCTCCGTGTGCAAAATCGTGTGCCTGCCCACAGGCCCAGCCCTGGTGGGTGTGGGAACGGTGACCCCGTGTGGGGGTCAGTGTGAGAGGACCCCTCGGGGGCAGCTCTGCTAGGCCGGGCAGGGCGGGACGCCCCCTAGGCCAGTGCTATCTGGCCCAGGAGGTCTCTGAAACCCTGAGCGGGCACACTGCTGAGCCCAGACCAACCAGCGGGGGTCACCTCCGGGCGCCCTGCTGCACTCGGCCAAGCAGGGTCTGGCGGCACAGGGGCAGGGCCGGCGCCCCATGGAGGCGGTGCCCTGAGTGCTGGTCCTTGTCCCCCAACCAGGCCAGGAGATCCCCATGACAGGCGTCCCTGTGCAGCCACTGTGCCCATACCCCCAGGACCCCAAAGCCGGCCCCGCACCCCCACAGCCTGGCTTCATGTACCCACCCAGCGGTCCTGCACCCCAGTATCCACTCTACCCGGCGGGACCCCCGGTCTACAACCCTGCAGGTGAGTGGGCCCCGCGTCCTGCCTGCTCCTCCCTGGGGATCCTGCAGCCTGGGTCGGGGTTCCTTTGCACCCTCCTGGGCCGCCCCTACCCTCACCTCGTCTCCTTGGCTTACAGCTCCTCCCCCGTACGTGCCACCCCAGCCCTCCTACCCTGGAGCCTGAGGAGCCAGCTGCGTCTCTGCCGTCCCTCAGGAGGCTGAGCCTCCGCCCTGCCCGGGGGTGGGCAGGGGCATTTGCTCGACAGGCCCCAGGCCCAGCTGCACCCTGAGACCTTCTGGGAATGGAGCCCCAGGGAGGAGGAACAGGAGCTGAGCTGGGACTCGGCCGTGACTGAGGGGCGGGTGGGGAGGGCCTGGAACACGCGGACTATTTTTATCAGGAGTGGGGGAAGGGCGGGAAAGCCTGCATGGCCCCTGCTTTCTCCAGCCCTTCTCCTCCCAGGACCCCGGGCCAGGAAGGCTGGGCCCCTCCTGTTCGTCTGCCATGGACGGGGGGGGGGGGGGGGGGTGCCGGCGGCTGGGGAGGCTCCACCAGCCATGGGCAGAAGCCCCCCCACCAGCTGCCCCACGGCCAGCACTCGGGGGGATTAAAGCCGAGGTGACATAACCCCGCTGGGCCGTCCACACCTCCTGACTCCGCCGGGGAGGGCAGGGTCGGTGTCAGAGGGCTGAGGGCTGCCAGGCTGCCAGAGCTGGGGAGGCAGATCTTGCCACCATGCGGGGACGGGTCCTCGTGCTCCCAGATGCCACACACGGGTCTGGCGTGAGAGGCACCTCCCTCCACCCATCTGAGACACCTGGACTCACGCTTGTCCCCCACCGACTGACCTAGGTGTGTTTCCCAAGGTCGCCGGGTCTCCATTTCCTCATCTGTAGAATGGGGGCGCTGCTTCGGGGGTACGGGAAGCTTGTTGGGGCTGCCCTTCCCCGTCAGAGGGCATTCCCTGGACCAGCAGCCGAGAGGAGTCCGGCGAGACAGGTGCTGTCAGCAGCCTCGGAGCATCAGGGGCGCCCAAGACACGAGGCCCCCCAGACCCACTTCGGCGCCTCTGCTGCGTCGGCCGGTCCCCTCCCACCGCCCCCTGGCCTGGTGACAGACCCAGGAAAGGAAGCTCGATGGACTTTAACTCACACGGGGAGAGTGCCAAGTCAGCTCGGGAAGCCCCTGAGCCCTCTCAAGCCCTCTCGAGCCCTCTCTCAGTCCCCTCCCCGCCCCTCCACCCGCCCGTCCTCCAGCCCCACTGCAGCCTGCTGGCTCCTTCAGTCCTCAGGGCACTGGGCCTGGTCTGGACTGCCAGGCCCTTGTGCTGGCGGTGCCCAGGGCCCACTGGAGGCTCTTTTCTCACAGTAAGGGCGGGGAACTCGGGATCGGCTGCTTTGGGGCCGGGGCCACACCTCTGCCCCTAGACCTGGCCTGGGTGGAGGGGAAGCTTGTGCTGCAGGTCCACCCTTCCCAAGATGGGGATGAGAGGTGGGCCGCGGGCGTCCTGGCTTCCAGGCCACAGCTTCTGCCAGCGTGCTGGGAGAGGGGTCACCAGGTCATCCCAAGGTTTGGACAGCCCCTCTCTCTGTCCTGAAGCTGGGAGGTGGAGGTTTGCAGGACAAGATTTCTGCATTTCCCTGAAAGATGAGATGTTAATGAATGCAGGGCCATGCCAACCGGAATGAGCTTCCTCAAGTCAGCAGCCTGGGGCCAATTAGAAATTGCTCCATAGTCTAGGATGGGAGGCCGTTTATCCAATCAGAGCCCCCCACCCCCTCCCTCCAACATTTCCAATCAATTAACTGCAAAGCACTGCAAAAAAGAGAATTTTAAGAAAAAGGGGGGAAACCGAGCTGGAGTGGAGCTTTCAGGTGGTGGCAGCAGAGAGGAGGCCCCTCACACTGTCTAGCTGGTAAACAGGGCAACGCCCTGGTCTCTCCTGGGACCAACACCTCACCTGGGGACCAGGCACAGCTGCTCCCCCAGCGCCCCTGGAAAACTGGCAGTCGCCCTACAAGGTGGCGTTGGGTGGAAGGAGCCGTGACCCTCAGGAGTTGGGTCAGCCGTGGTATAAGCCGGGGTCCTGCTCAGCTCGGAGGGAGCAGTAGGACGCTGGGGGGTCTGGGAAGCGGAGGTGGAAGGCGGAGTGTGTTACACAAAGGCCAGTGGCCCGCATCCCGGGGTCAGCGAGGCCTGCGGTGCTGAGGAGCCTGAGTCCAGAAGAGGATGGCAGGGAGCGGGCTAGGGGGGCTGGGAGCCAGGGGTTAGCAAGACAGCGGAACGCGGGGGCGGGGGAGGTCAGGAGCGGGAGAAGGAGGCTGAGAGCCGGATGGGCAGAGCAGGGGAGGCCGGAAGAAGTGTGCCCGGTGGGGCGGGCAGCGCCTGCCCCTCTACCACCGTCCCCAGCGGGCCGGCTCCACTTGGCTCCCAGCCGGGTGGTCCTGGTGGGTGACCGCGTTCAGATCTCTCGCCTCTTAGAGGAGCCGCATGAGAGGCCTTGGGCCGCAGGCCCGGCCCGGGCTTCCTGCGAGGGCGAGCGGGCCGAGGGGCCCTGCAGCCCGGAGCCCTCGGGCCCGTACACGCCGCTCCCGTCCCGGCGCTCTTCCGCGGATGGGCCCGGCCTGGGGCTCCGCCGGCCCCCGGCGGGGTGCGGAAGAGGGTGAGCGGCTGGGATCCCGGCCCAAGTCTGGATCGGAGCCGCTCGCTAGGCTTCGGCTCCGCGCTAGCGAACCCTTCCCCTCAACCCGGCTAATCCAGCAGCCCCCCCTCGCGCGCGCGAACAGCCGCGCGAGGACAACCGG
>NW_017197601.1:0-8004 GCF_001704415.2 Capra hircus
CTGTCTCGAGTGGGGGCATGCAAGTGCGCTTTCCTCCCGAGCTGTAGCAGCAGTGTCATGCTTCCCCTTTCGTGGATCAAGGGATTTGTGGCTTTCCCTCGAGCTTTCCCATGAGGCTTTCCACGAGGCTTTCCCACAGGGCTTTTCCCACGTGCCACTGTGGTGTGAGTCGATCCTCGGCTTGAAAGTCGAGGCAGTGCAGGGAAAACAGGTTTCCCTGGAATGGACTGAGACATCTGGGGACTCTGGGAATGGGCACGACCCTGGAGTTCCTCTCGCCTTTCCTGTGGAGAGCGCCTCCTCTTGAGATGCGACGGGAACGCCGGGAATTCTTTCGACCACGCAGGGAAAGGATCCCTCCTCTCGAGCTAGGAGGCGGAAACGGGGCCCCTCTGGATGTGGGCGGGACTCTCGTGCTTCCTCTCGAGTGGAGACGGGTATGTCGGGGAACTTCTTGAGTTGCAGCAAGGTGTGAAGGACCCTTTGGAAGTTCCAGAGTTAGGTGTGATTAGCCAGACGCCTCAGCGGAAATGGGCCTCATCTCGCCTGGAGGGGAGAACCTCCTGGATTTTCTCGAGTTGCGGCAGGTGCTCTCGACTTACGACGGGGACCTCAGGGACCCCTCTGGTGGCCTCAGGAAAGGCCAGTCCCCATGCGAGTTGCTCGGGGCCTCTCGGGATTCCTCTCCCGTCGATGCCGGGGCTAAGACCTTGTGTGGAGTCGTGCCGGAACCTGAGGATTCCTCTCCAGTGCTGACATGGATCTTGGGGTACTTCTGGAGTCTCCCCAGGGGAGTCAGTCCTCGTCTCGAGTGGGGGCATGCACGTGCGCTTTCCTCCCGAGCTGTAGCAGCAGTGTCGCTTCCCTTCGCGTGGATCAAGGGATGTGGCTTTCCTCGAGGCTTTCCACGAGGCTTTTTTCCACGAGGCTTTCCCACAGGGCTGTCCCACGTGCCACCGTGGTGTGAGTCGATCCTCGGCTTGAAAGTCGAGGCAGTGCAGGGAAAACAGGTTTCCCTGGAATGGACTGAGACATCTGGGGGACTCTGGGAATGGTGGCACGACCCTGGAGTTCCTCTCGCCTTTCCTGTGGAGAGCGCCTCCTCTTGAGATGCGACGGGAACGCCGGGAATTCTTTCCGACCACGCAGGGAAAGGATCCCTCCTCTCGAGCTAGGAGGCGGAAACGGGGCTCCTCTGGATGTGGGCGGGACTCTCGTGCTTCCTCTCGAGTGGAGACGGGTATGTCGGGGAACTTCTTGAGTTGCAGCAAGGTGTGAAGGACCCTTTGGAAGTTCCAGAGTTAGGTGTGATTAGCCTCGAGACGCCTCAGCGGAAATGGGCCTCATCTCGCCTGGAGGGGAGAACCTCCTGGATTTTCTCGAGTTGCGGCAGGTGCTCTCGACTTACGACGGGGACCTCAGGGACCCGCTCTGGTGGCCTCAGGAAAGGCCAGTCCCCATGCGAGTTGCTCGGGGGCCTCTCCGGATTCCTCTCCGTCGATTCCGGGGCCTAAGACCTTTGTGAGAGTCGGAGCCGGACCTGAGGATTCCTCTCCAGTGCTGACATGGATCTTGGGGTACTTCTGGAGTCTCCCCAGGGGAGTCAGTCCTCGTCTCGAGTGGGGGCATGCACGTGCGCTTTCCTCCCGAGCTGTAGCAACAGTGTCACGCTTCCCTTCGCGTGATCAAGGGATCTGGCTTTCCCTCGAGGCTTTCCCAGGCTTTCCCACGAGGCTTTCCCACAGGGCTGTCCCACGTGCCACCGTGTGTGAGTCGATCCTCCGCTTGAAAGTCGAGGCAGTGCAGGGAAAACAGGTTTCCCTGGAATGGACTGAGACATCTGGGGGACTCTGGAATGGTGGCACGACCCTGGAGTTCCTCTCGCCTTTCCTGTGGAGAGCGCCTCCTCTTGAGATTCGACGGGAACGCCGGGAATTCTTTCCCCACCACGCAGGGAAAGGATCCCTCCTCTCGAGCTAGGAGGCGGAAACGGGGCTCCTCTGGATGTGGGCGGGACTCTCGTGCTTCCTCTCGAGTGGAGGCGAGTATGTCGGGGAACTTATTCAGTTGCAGAAAGGGTGTGAAGGACATTTTGGAAGTTCCAGATGTTAGGTGCATTTAGCCTCTAGACGCCTCAGCGGAAATGGCCTCATCTTGCCTGGAGGGGAGAACCTCCTGGATTTTCTCGAATTGCAACAGGTGCTCTCGACTTACGACGGGGACCTCAGGGACCCGCTCTGGTGGCCGCAGGAAAGGCCAGTCCCCATGCGAGTTGCTCGGTGGCCTCTCGGGATTCCTCTCCCGTCGATTCCGGGGCCTAAGAACTTGTGTGGGTCGGTCCTGGAACCTGAGGATTCCTCTCCAGTGCTGACATGGATCTTGGGGTACTTCGGAGTCTCCCCAGGGGAGTCAGTCCTCATTCGAGTGGGGGCATTGAAGAGCGCTTTCCTCCCGAGCTGTAGCAGCAGTGTCATTCTTCCCGTCGAGTGGATCAAGGGATCAGTGGCTTTCCCTCGAGGCTTTCCCATGAGGCTTTCTCACGAGGCTTTCCCACAGGGCTGTCCCACGTGCCACCGTGCTGTGAGTCGATCCTCGGCTTGAAAGTCGAGGCAGTGCAGGGAAAACAGGTTTCCCTGGAATGGACTGAGATATCTGGGGTACTCTGGGAATGGTGGCACGACCCTGGAGTTCCTCTCACCTTTCCTGTTGAAAGCGCCTCCTCTTGAGTTGTGACGGGAAGACCGGGAATTCTTTCCGGACCACGCAGGGAAAGGATACCTCCTCTCTAGCTGTGAGGCGGAAACGGGGCTCCTCTGGATGTGGCGGGACTCTCGTGCTTCCTCTCGAGTGGAGACGGGTATGTCGGGGAACTTCTTGAGTTGCAGCAAGGGTGTGAAGAACCCTTTGGAAGTTCCAGAGGTTTAGGTGTGATTAGCCACGAGACGCCTCAGCGGAAATGGGCCTCATCTCGCCTGGAGGGGAGAACCTCCTGGATTTTTTCGAGTTGGGACAGGTGATCTCGACTTACGACGGGGACCTGAGGGACCCGCTCTGGTGGCCTCAGGAAAGGCCATTCCCCATGCGAGTTTCTCGGGGCCTCTCGGGATTCCTCTCCCGTCGATGCCGGGGCCTAAGACCTTGTGTGGAGTCGGTGCCGGAACCTGAGGATTCCTCTCCAGTGCTGACATGGATCTTGGCGTCCTTAAAGGCGAGATGAGGCCCATTTGCGCTGAGGCGTCTGGAGGCTAATCACACCTAACCTCTGGAACTTCCAAAGGTCCTTCACACCCTTGCTGCAACTCAAGAAGTTCTCCGACATACCCGCTCCACTCGAGAGTATCAAGATCTTCCCGCCCACTTTCAGAGGAGCACCGTTTCCACCTCATAGCTCGAGAGGAGGGATCCTTTACCTGCGTGGTCTGTAAAGCATTCCCGGCGTTCCAGTCGCATCTCAAGAGGAGGCCCTCTCCACAGGAAAGGCGAGAGAAACTCCAGGGTCGTTCCACCATTCCAGAGTCCCCCAGATATCTCTGTCAATTCCAGGGAAACCTGTTTTCCCTCCACTGCCTCGACTTTCAAGCCGAGGATCGACTCACACCACGGTGGCACGTGGGACAGCCCTGAGGAAAATCCTCGAGGGAAAGCCTCATTGGAAAGCCTCGAGGGAAAGCTGCAGATCCCTTGATACACGCTATCGGAAGTGTGACACTGCTTCCACAGATCGGGAGGAAATTGAACGTGCATGCCCCCACTCGAGACTAGGACTGACTAACCCGGGGAGACTCCAGAAGTACCCCATGATCCATGTCAGCACTGGAGAGGAATCCTCACGTTCCGGCACCGACTCCACACAAGGTCTTAGGCCCCGGCATCGACGGGAGAGGAAACCCAAGAGGCCCCCGAGCAACTCGCATGGGGACTGGCCTTTCCTGAGGCCACCAGATCGGGTCCCTGAAGTCCCCGTCGTAAGTCGACAGCACCTGCCGCAACTCGAGAAAATCCAGGAGGTTCTCCCTCCAGGCGAGATGAGGCCCATTTCCGCTGTGGCGTCTCAAGGTTAATCACACATAACCTCTGGAACTTCCAAAGGGTCCTTCACACCCCGCTGCAACTCAAGAAGTTCCGGACATACCCGTCTTCACTCGAGAGGAAGCACGAGAGTCCCGCCCACATCCAGAGGAGCCCCGTTTCCGCCTCCTAGCTCGAGAGGAGGGATCCTTTCCCTGCGTGTTCGGGAAAGAATTGCCGGCGTTCCCGTCTCATCTCAAGAGGAGGCGCTCTCCACAGGAAAGGCGAGAGGAACTCCAGGGTCATGCCACCATTCCCAGAGTCCCCCAAATGTCTCAGTCCATTCCAGGGAAACCTGTTTTCCCTGCACTGCCTCGACTTTCAAGCCGAGGATCAACTCACACCACGGAGCAACGTGGGACAGCCCTGTGGGAAACCCTCGAGGAAAGCCTCGATGGAACGCCACAGATCCATGATCCACTCGAAGGAAAGCGTGACACTGCTGCTACAGCTCGGGAGGAAAGCGCACGTGCATGCCCCCACTCGAGACGAGGACTGACTCCCCTGGGGATACTCCAGAAGTACCTCAAGATCCTTGTAAGCACTGGAGAGGAATCCTCAGGTTCCGGCACCGACTCCCCACAAGGCCTTAGGCCCGGCATCGACGGAGAGGAATCCCGAGGGCCCCTGAGCAACTTGCATGGGGACTGGCCTTTCCTGAGGCCACCAGAGCGGGTCCCTGAGGTCCCGGCGTAAGTCGAGAGCACCTGGGGTAACTCGAGAAAATCAAAGAGGTTCTCCCCTCCAGGCGAGATGAGGCCCATTTCCTGTGGCGTCTCAAGGTTAATCACACATAACCTCTGGAACTTCCAAAGGGTCCTTCACACCTTTGCTGCAACTCAAGAAGTTCCCTGACATACCCGTCTCCAATCCAGAGGAAGCACGAGAGTCCAACCCAGATCCAGAAGAGCCCCGTTTCCGCCTCATAGCTCGGAGGAGGGATCCTTCCCCCGTAGTTGTGAAAGAATTCCCGGCTTTCCCGTCGCATCTCAAGTGGAGGCGCTCTCCACAGGTAAGGCGAGAGGAACTCCAGGGTTGTGCCACCATTTCGAGAGTCCCCCAGATATCTCCGTCCATTCCAGAGAAAACTGTTTTCCCAGCACTGCCTCAACTTTCAAGCCGAGGGTAGACTCACACTACAGTGGCACGTGGGCAGCCCTGTGGGAAAGCCTCGTGGGAAAGCCTCTTGGGAAAGCCTCGAGGGAAAGCCACAGATCCCTTGATCCACGCTAAAGGAAGCGTGACACTGCTGCTACAGCTCGGGAGGAAAGTGCACGTGCATGCCCCCACTCGAGACGAGGACTGACTCACCTGGGGAGACTCCAGAAGTACCCCAAGATCCATGTCAGCACAGGAGAGGAATCCTCAGTTTCCGGCACCGACTCCACACAAGGTTTTGGGCTCCAGCATCTACGGGAGAGAAATTCCGAGAGACACCGAGCAACATTCATGTGGACTGGCCTTTCCTGAGTCCACCAGAGCGGGTCCCTGAGGTCCCCGTCGTATGACGAGAGCACCTGCCCCAACTCGAGAACATCCAGGAGGTTCTCCCTTCCAGGCAAGATGAGGCCCATTTCCAATGAGGCGTCTGGAGGCTAATCACAACTAACCTCTGGAACTTCCAAAGGGTCCGTCACACCCTTGCTGCTACTCAAAAAGTGCCTCGACATACCCGTCTCCACTCGAGAGGAAGAACGAGTTCCCGCCCACATCCAGAGGAGCCCCGTTACCGCCTCATAGCTGGAGAGGAGGGACACTTTCCCTGCGTGGTCGGGAAAGAATTCCCGACGTTCCCGTCGCATCTCAAGAGGAGGCCCTCTCCACAGTAAAGGCCAGAGGAACTCCAGGTTCGTGCCACCATTCCCAGAGTCCCCCAGATGTCTCCGTCCATTCCAGGGAAAACCTGTTTTTCCAGCACTGCCTCAACTTTCAAGCAAGGGTCGACTCACACTACAGTGACACGTTGGACAGCCCTGTGGGAAAGCCTCTTGGAAAGCCTCGTGGGAAATTCTCGAGGGAAAGACTCGAGGGAAAGCCACAGATCCCTTGATCCACGCTAAAGGAAGCATGACACTGCTGTTACGGCTCGGGAGCAAAGCGCACGTGGATGCCCCACTCGAGACGAGGACTGACTCCCTGGGGAGACTCCACAAGTACCCCAAGATCCACGTCAGCACTGGAGAGGAATCCTCAGGTTCCGGCTCCGACTCCACACAAGGTCTTAGGCCCCGGCATCGACGGGAGAGGAATCCCGAGAGGCCCCAGGGCAACTTTCATGGGGACTGGCCTTTCCTGAGGCACCAGAACGGGTCCCTGAGGTCCCCGTCTTTAGGTCCAGAGCACCTGCCGGCAACTCGAGTAAATCTAGGAGGTTCTCCCCTCCAGGGTAGATGAGGCCCATTTCCGCTGCCGGCATCTCGAGGCTAATCACACCTAACCTCTGGAACGTCCAAAGGGTCCTTCACACCCTTGCTGCAACTCAAGAATTTCCCCGACATACCCGTCTCCACTCGAGAGGAAGCACGAGAGTCCCGCCCACATCCAGAGGAGCCCCGTTTCCGCCTCCTAGCTCGAGAGGAGGGATCCTTTCCCTGCGTGGTCGGGAAAGAATTCCCGGCATTCCTGTCGCATCTCAAGAGGAGGCGCTCTCCACAGGAACCGCGAGAGGAACTGCATTATCGTGCCACCATTCCCAGAGTCCCCCAGATGTCTCAGTCCATTCCAGGGAAACCTGTTTTCCCTGCACTGCCTCGACTTTCAAGCCGAGGATCGACTCACACCACGGTGGCACGTGGGACAGCCCTGTGGGAAAGCCTCGTGGGAAAGCCTCGAGGGAAAGCCACAGATCCCTTGTTCTACGCGAAGGGAAGCGTGACACTGCTGCTACAGCTCGGGAGGAAATTGCACGTGCATGCCCCCACTAGTAACGAGGACTGACTGCCCTGGGGAGACTCAAGAAGTATCCCAAGATCCATGTCAGCACTGGAGAGGACTCCTCAGCTTCTGGCACCGACTCTACACAAGGTCTTAGGCCCCGGCATCGACGGGAGAGGAATCCCGAGAGGCCCTGAGCAACTCGCATGGGGACTGGCCTTTCCTGAGGCCACCAGAGCGGGTCCCTGAGGTCCCCGTCGTAAGTCGAGAGCACCTGCCGAAACTAGAGAAAATCCAGGAGGTTCTCCCTTCCAGGAGAGATGAGGCCCCTTTCCGCTGAGACATCTCAAGGCTAATCACGCCTAACCACTGGAACTTCCAAAGGGTCCTTCACACCCTTGCTGCAACTCAAGAAGTTCCCCGACATACCCGTCTCCACTCGAGAGGAAGCACGAGGTCCCGCCCACATCCAGAGGAGCCCCGTTTCCGCCTCCTAGCTCGAGAGAAGGGATCCTTTCCCTGCGTGTACGGGAAAGAATTTCCGGCGTTCCCGTCGCATCTCAAGAGGAGGCGCTCTCCACAGGAAAGGCGAGAGGAACTCCAGGGTCGTGCCACCATACCCAAAGTCCCCCTGATGTCTCAGTCCTTTCCAGGGAAACCTGTTTTCCATGCTTTCCCTGCACTGCCACGGCATTCAAGCTGAGGATCGACTCACACCACGGTGGCACGTGGAACAACCCTGTGGGAAAGCCTCATGGGAAGGCCTCGTGGGAAAGCCTACTGGGAAAGCCACAGATCCCTTGATCCACACGAAGGGAAGCGTGACGCTGCTGCTACAGCTCGGGAGGAAAGCGCACGTGCATGCCCCCACTTGAGACGAGGACTGACTCCCCTGGGAGACTCCAGAAGTATCCCAAGATCCATGTCAGCACTGGAGAGGAACCCTCAGATTCCGGCACCGACTCCACACAAGGTCTTAGGCCCCGAATCGACGGGAGAGGAATCTCGAGAGGCCCCCGAGCGGGACTGGCCTTTCCTGAGGCCACCAGAGCGGGTCCCTGA
>NW_017197602.1:0-8003 GCF_001704415.2 Capra hircus
CCTTTTCTCTGCCGTGCCCGGCCTCTCCTGGCCCTCCCTGCCTCCTCCCGTCCCCTTTTCTTTCTGTCGTCCTCGTTTCCTGCCTCCCTTCTCGGCCCCTCGTGCTCCCTGGCCTCTGCTGTCCGGGGCCGCTCCCCTCCTCCCCGCTTGGCTTGTCCCTCTGGCGGCCCGTGCGCTCTTGGTCCCCCGCGCCGCCTCTGCCGGGTTCCGGGCCCTTGCCCGCGTGGGGCCCGCTTCGTCCCTCCTCCCTGTCCCCCCCTCTTCCCTCCGGCTTCTTTCCTTTCCGCCGTCCCCCCCGCTGCTGCCCCCCTTCTCCCTCCCTGCCCGGTCCGCCTCCCTCGTCTGTTCTCCCCCTTGCCTTCTCCGCCCCCTTTGTTCTCTCCCCTCGCGCGGCGCCTCCCTTCCCTCTGGTCCCGCTTCCCCGCCGCCCCCCCCCCCCCTTCTCGGTCCGCTTCCCCCCGTCTCTTCCCTCTCTCTTGCCGTCGCCGTCTTTCTGCCCCGGCCTCCGTGTGCCCCCCCTCGCGGCCCTGGTTCCCCCCTGCTTCCCTCGCCCTTGCCCCTGTCCTCTGGTCCCTGCTGCGCCTTGCCCTGCTTTCCTCTGCTCCCTGGCCTTCTCCCTGCCGCCCTTTGCCCCCGGCCCTCTCCGCTTTTCCCGGCTGTCCGCTCCTTTCTCGGCTCTCTCTCTTCGGCCCTGCCGGCCTCTTTGCCCCTCGGCCGCCCCCCCGTCTCCCCGGCCCTTGCTGCCTCCTCTCTCCGCCCGGCCTGTCTTTGCCCGGCTCGCCCCGTGCCGGGCCCCTCCCCGCGCCCTGCCTCTGCCCTTTCGGTCCTCTGCGCCGCTCTGGCGGTCTCCCTTTGTCTCCGCTCCCCTGTTCCTTCCCCTCGCGGTTTGCCCCCCCCCCGTGGCCGCCTCTTCTTCCCCGCCGGCGGCTCTCTTTCCCCCCCTCCTGCGCCCTCCCTTTCCCCGCCGGCCCTGGCCCCCCCCTCCCGTCCTCTTGCCTGGCCCTCCCTGGCTGGCGCGCCTGGTCGGCTGCCGTCCCTGGGGTCGCTCCGCGTCGGCCCCGCCTGCGCGCCTTCCCTTTCCCTTTTCCCTTTCCTGCCTTGGCGCCGGCCCTGGCCCCCCCCTCCCGTGTTCTTGCCTGGCGCCTCCCCGGGCCGGGGCGCCTGGTGGGCTGCCGTCTCTGGGGTCGCCCCGCGTCGGCCCCGCCTGCCGCGCCTTCGCCGCCGCCGCCGCCGCCGTTCCTTTCTTCGGGGCCGTTCTCCCTGCGCTTGGGCCCTGGCCCGGCCGCGCCCCCTCCCCCCCCGTCTCTTTCTGTCCCCTTTCCTCTGGCGGCGCGCTCTCGTGCGCCTCGGTCTGTCCGGCCCCTTCTTGGCTTTGCCGGGCTCCCCCCCGTGTGTGCCCCTGCCTCCCCGCCCTCGGGGCCCCGGGCCCCTGTTTTGCTCGCGTGGGTCCTGGCGGGGTGCCGCCTCGCCCGCGCTTCCCCCCTCCCCTTTGTCTTTTTTTTTTCCCTCGGCGCGCCCGCGTTTGCTCCCCCTCCCCCCTTTGGCCGTGTGGCGGGCCGCGGGCCCCCCCCTCTCCCCGGGGCCCTCGGGCCTCCCCGGCGCGCCGGCCCCTTGCGGCGCTGCGCCCCGGTCGGCCGCCCGTGCTGTCCCGCCCTCCCGCTGCTTGCTTCTTCCTGGGCCCTCCCCCGCTCTGCTCGGCCTGTCTTTGCCCGGCTCTCCCCGGGCCGGGGCGCTCCCTGGCCCTGTCTCTGGCCCTTCCGTCCTCTGCGCCGCTCTGGCGGTCTTGCGTTGTCTCCGCCCCCTGTTCCTTCCCCCTCGCGGCTTGCCCCCCCCCGGTGGTTGCCTCTTCTTCCCCGCCGCCGTCTTTCTTTCCCCCCTGCTGCGCCCTCCCTGTCCCCCCCTCCCCGCCTCGCGCTTCTTGCCCTTCCTTTCTTCGCGGCCGTTCTCCCTGCGCTTGGGGCCGTCGGGCGTCGCCCCCCCCTCCCCGGGCCCGGCCCCGCCTCCTCCCTCCCTCTCCTCTCTCCCTTTGCTCTGGCGGCGCGCTCTCGTGCGCCTCGGTCTTTCCGGCCCCTTCTTGGCTTGGCCCGGCTCTCCCCCTGTTTGTGCCCCTGCCTCCCCCCCCGGGGCCCCCGCGCCCCTGTTTCCGTCCCGTGGGCCCTGCCCGGGTGCCGCCTCGCCCGCGCTTGCCCCTCCCTTCCCTTGCTGTTTTTGTCCCTCTGCCCGCGCGCGCTTGGCTCCCCCCTTTGGCCGTGCGGCGCCCGCGGCCTGCCCCCTCCCCCCGGGCCCTGGGGCCTCCTTCGCGCGGCCCGGCCCCTTGTGGCGCTGCGGCCCGGCCGGCCCCCCGTCGTGTCCCCCCTCCCCCTGCTTGCTTCTTCCGGGGCCCTCCCGCTCTCCGCTCGGCCTGTCTTTGCCCTGCTCCCCCGGGCCGGGCGCTCCCGGGCCTGCTTCTGGCCCTCCGGTGCTCTGCGCCCTCTCGCGGTCTCCGTTGTTGTCCCGGTCTCCGGTCCCGTTCCCGTTCCCCGGTCCCCCGTCCCGGTCCGGTCCCGGTCCCGTTCCCGTTCCCGTTCCGGGTCCCGGCCCCGTTCCCGTTCCCGTTCCCGTTCCCGGTCCCGTTCCCGGTCCCGTTCCCGTTCCGTCCCGTTCCCGTTCCCCCGTTCCCGTTCCCGTTTCCCGGTCCCGGTCCCGTTCCCGTTCCCGTTCCCGTCCCGTCCCGTTCCCGTTCCCGTTCCCGGTCCCGTCCCCCGCCCGTTCGTCCCCCCCGTTCCCGTTGCCGTTCCCGTTCAGGTTCCCGTCGTTCCCGTTCCCGGTCCCCCCGTTCCCGCCCACGGGCCCCCGGCCCGGCCCCGGCCGGGCCCCGGCCCCGCCCGGCCCGGCCCCCCGGCCCCCCGGCGCCCGGCCCCCGCGCCGCCCCCCCCCGTCCCGCCTGCCCCGGCCGCCGCCCCCTCGGCCCCTGTGCCGCGGCCGCCCCTGCCGGCCGCCCGGCCCCGCGCTCCCCGCCTCCCCTTCCCCCTGCCGCTGTGCGGCTCCCGGGCCTCCTCCCCGCCCCGCCCCCGCTCCCCCCCCCCCCCCGGCCCCGCCCCCGCCGCCCGCCCCCTGCCCCCTGTCTTCCCCCGCCCGCGCCCGGCGCCGCCCTGTGTGTGCCCCGGCGCCCGCTGCCCGCCCGCTGCCCCGCCCTCCGCCTTTGGGCCCCCTGCCGCCTCGGCCCCCCGGGCCTGGCCGCTGGGTCCCCCGCCGTTCTTGGTGGGCGGGGGGTCCCCCTTGGCCGCGCGCCCTTGCCCCGGCCCCCCGCCCCTCCCCTGCGCTGTGCTCCGCCCCCGGGCCGCGGGCCCGTCCCGCTTGCGGTGCTGGCGGCGCCGGCCGCCGCCCTGGTGGGCGCGGCCCCGGGCCGCTGCCGCCGCTGCTGCCGCGTGGGCGGGCCCCCGCCGCTCCGGCCTCTGGCGCCCGGCGGCGTCTCCGCCCCCTTGCCGTCCCTCGGGTTTGGGTGGGTCGCTGGCGGGGCCGCCCCTGGCCTCTTTCCCCGCCGCGCCCCTGGCCGGCGTCCCGTGGCGCGCGTGGGCTTTTCCCGGGCCGGCTGTGCCTGGCCCGCCCCGCTCCCCGTTGGGGTGGGCGGGCCGTTCGGGGGGCTTTGGTTTGTGGCCCTCCCTCGCCGCGGGGGTGGGTTCCCCCCGGTGCTCCTCCGGGGCCTCCGCCGTGCCCCGCCCGGCCCTCGGTCCGCGCCTTGGGCCCCCCCCCGCCCTTTTTCCCCGCTTGCTTGCTCTGGCTTTCCCCCCTTTCCCCTTCCCCCGTCCCTGGCCCTCGCCTGTCCCCGCTGGCTCCCTCCCGCGGCCTTCCGGGCCCCCGCCCGCTCTCTCCCGCGCCTCCCCTCGCTCCCTCGCTGTCCTCGCCTCCGTTTCCCCCTGCCCCCTCCCCCCCTCCCCGTGGGCTCTTGGCCTCCTTTCCCTCCCGCCGTCCCCGCGTGCCCCCCCGCGGGCCTTTGCGTTGCCTGCGCGCCCCCGGCTCCGCGCCGCGCCTGGCGGGGCCCGCGTCTTGGCCATGCACCGCTCCTTGCCTTTGGGCTTTTCTCCCGTGCGACCTCGGCGCCGCCCCTCCCCTGCCCCCCCGCGGCGTGCCCTGGTGCCCGCCCGGGCCCGTGTACTCCCCTCCTGAGGGGCCGAGCGGTTCCATGTTTCCTCGCCTGGATTCGCATTTCCCGACCGGGCTCGCTCCCCCCCCTAGGTGAGGCTACCCTATCCTATCTGTGCGTCGCAGTTTGTGACGCACAGTGCCTCGTCCTTCCGGCGTGATCGGGCCCCTGGGTGGCTGGAGGTGTAGTGCGGCTTGTGGCCAACCGGTTTCGGGTCACTGACTTTCAGTTCCCGTGTGCGCATGGTGCGCTTTGCAGACTACGCTGCTCGACCGTTTTTGCTGTCATTCTTGTGACCCTTTTATCATGGCGCTATCACGGCGGCACCGTCCTACACATAAACGCTGCTCGCTTGTGCCCGCTCGCATGGCCGCGGCTGGCCGCCACCTGATGTGGCGCACGTTACAGCTCGCGCGTCTCTTCCTTCTCTCTCACTCTGTCTCTCTAACAGTGCGGACTGCTCGTGGGCACCTTACCGTGTTCCGTTCTCTTCGCCTTAACCTCCCTCTGCGGACCCGGAGAATCCTTGTGAGCCACCTGGGCTCATCTTGGCTGAAAGAAAGATTGAAATATTGTTTTTTCTGGGTTGTGCATTTTTAAATAAGACGCGAGCCGTGACTCAGTGCGTCTTTTCCTAATACGCTGTGACCCCTCACTCCCCTTCGTGTGTGCGATTTGGATGTACTGATCATGGCCTAATTTTTTCCTTTTGTCGAGTACACCGTTCCGCGGCTGCTGTAGTCACTGCGATACTTTTAATCTACCACCTCCAGCGCGCTCACCTTGCACCCCTCTGACGCCCCTCCCGCGTGTTATTTCTTCGCATTCTGCCTTCTGACTGCGCCTGCAACCGTCTCTAATTACCAGCTTGTCTGAGCATGCTGGTTCATGCATCGTGTTTGTCATCCTACCTCTCTTATCTCTCTTACATTGTGTGGTCACCTTCCCCCTGGTCCTCCCCCTTGCTGACCCGTCCCGTTCTCCGCCTCCCCCTCTACTCCCTTCGCGCGCCGGCCGCGGGCCCGCCCCCCTCCCGTGGCCGCCCCGTTCCGCCTCGTCACTCGCGCCGCGGATCCTTTCCCTTCGTCTCGGCCGCCTTTCCCGGCCTACGCGTCGCCTCTCGCGGCGGCGCTTCTCCCCCGGCACGCCCGCGAGCACTCCCAGCCTTGCCGCCTATCTCACGCGTCCCCCCGCTGTCTCACGTCGCCTTCCGGCCGCCCTAGATATAAAATTAATGTATTTTTTTGTATGTGATTTTTTATAGTGTTGTCTTTTTAGCTATTGTTATTGAATTTATTTGTCTAATAAGGAATGAAATTATGACATTATAAAAAAGTCTTTATTTTGTTAGTAATAAGTTTTATATTTTTGAACTCTCTATAGATTTTTGATTGTATCATGTTTTCTTTCTCAACTTAATTACTTCATTTTAATTTTAATTATTTTCTTTGGACTTGATAATTTTTGTAGACAGTATATTGAAAAGTGAAAGATACATTTTCTAGTTATTTCTATGATTTTAATGAAGACCTAGTTTTAGATTCTTGCTTAAGAAATAATAGATAATATTACTGAAATTATTTTTTTGGCGCAGAATTTATCTAATATTTACGAATATGGAAAAGATACGTTATAATTATGAATTTTTTATGGAGTTACGATTATTGATAATATTTTGAAGTATCATTTTTGAATATACAGAGCGAGGATGTTTAATAAAATGGTTAAACTGTCATGGTGGATTGATATTGTTATTCTTAGTGAGGCAGAAGAGTTAATATGTGTGGGGACTTAGAGCTGCAGGGAAGCAACTGAAGAATGGTTTTGTTGGATAATAGTCTATGTTCATAAGTGGTTAGAACGAGGTAGTTGAGAAATGATAATTGCGATTATTGAGAAGATTGACATAAGAATGCAAATCTTCTGATTCAAGAATAATTAATAAAAATAATTTTCTTGGTAGATCTTGATAATTCATTATTGATAGAAGAATTTATATAATTTAAAAGGAGATAACTTTGTTTATGGTAGTAGATCGATTAATGCGAGAGATTGTGATAAAATGTATTGTGTGGGAAGGAGTGGCAGATTCTGCAGGGAGGAGTTTTTTTGTGTAGTGAGTAGTGAGTCACGATTTGAATCTTGGTCTACATTTGTGAGTTGGGAAGTTTTGCTTATCTCTGAGGTTACAATAGGTATTGTAGAAGGCTCAGTATTGTAATAATTTATATATAATTGATTTAATTTTATAATATAAAATTTTATAATGTCTCTATTTATGCAATGTATTATTTATGATTGATGATGCGATTCGAAAAATAACAACAATACTGGATTAAGGTGTTGGCAGGAGAAGACAGTTTACAGAGAAGTGACAAGGTAGAATTGTTATGATGGTTAGATGGATATTGTAGCATTGTTATCTTAGCAATATGAACTTTTCATAGTGATGGGAGAATTGTGAGTGGAATCTTTTATTTGCACGAATTTTAGGAAATGAAGAGTGCTAAGGTAGTTTTTCTTTCTATTTGTTATATTATAATTAAGATAGAGGGCATCAGGTAGGAGTCGTTACAATATTTTGTTTGAACATTTTATTCTAAATCAATTGGTATTTTATATATTAACTATAATCATAAAATATGTTAAGAGAGTATAGTATGGAGAATCATAGGGGTGAGATCTTTAGTGCAGGAAGTCATTTCACTTTAAGAGATTGGTTAATAGAAAGATCTTGAATATTATTACTGGATTGAGTATTTATTGGCAGTGATTATGCTTTAGCAGTGGCTAAAATTTGGTGGTTTAGAAGGTATATTCTTATGGTATTTCATGATTTTAGATGTTTCATATGTTTATATTTCATAACGTATCTGTGTGCAATTGTGCAATATAAGAGTTATGGGGTGAATGAGAGATGTATGAAAGATAAATATTACAAATTAGTAAACAGTCATCGTTGTTTGTGCTTTTTATTATAATTCTTAGGAGAATAATAATAGATGAATCTTTATAAAGGTAAAAGATATATTAAAGTATAAATTGAATAAAATTGTTTGCATCAAGTGTAAATTAAAGTAAAATTGGGGGTAGTTAGTGATTTTATTATTTAAGTATGTTTTTGCTAATTTTAGTAGAGTTTTAGTCAGATAATTTGAGTTTAGTTAGATGATATAGCTAGAGTATATGTAGGGACTGTTTTGCTTTAAGGGCTAAACATGTATTGATAAATGATGTATTCAGGTTGATATGACGTTTTGTTTAAGGCTTGATAAGTTGTAAGTGTAATTGACAGATTGATACAATAAGAAAAAGAAATGATGATTATGCTGGAGAGAAAGTGGAATTTTTTTTACTTTTATAGAAGAATTATGTTGCTTGGAGATACGTAGATTGTAGTCATCTTTACTATCTTGGTTTTTAGGTAATTATTTTTATTAATATAATTTATTTTTTTTTATTTTCTTGGAGGTTAATTATTCAGTCTCTAGTCCTGTTCGCCCTTGCCGCGGCCTCGCCTCCACCCGCGTGGCCCGTGCGCCGCCCTGTTGGCCCGCCATCGTGGGCCCAGGCCCCTCCCCTGGGGGCCAGCGCCCGCTCCCTTGCTCCCCCGTCACGCCCGCTCCCCTGCGCTCCGCTCGTGCGGCCCTGGCCGGTTGTCCTGCCCCCACCGCCTGCGCCTGCCTCCCCTGGCAGCGCCCTCCGCCGTCCGGCCGCTCTGTCCGCCTGCGCGCCTGGCCGCTCCGGGTTGCCCTGCCTCCCCCACGGTCTTCGGCCCCGCCTCGCCGGGCGCGGCCTCCCGCGCGGCCAGCGCCCCTCTCTGGCTGCGCCTTTCTGCGCCCCCGGCGGTCCTGCGGTCCAGTCTTCCGTTGCGCGCCCC
>NW_017197603.1:0-8003 GCF_001704415.2 Capra hircus
GGCAGGAAAGGCGAGAGGAACTCCAGGGTCGTGCCACCATTCCCAGAGTTCCCCAGGGAAAGTCCATTTGTTTCCCTGCACTGCTCGACTTTCAAGCTGATTATCGACTCACACCATGGTGGCACGTGGACAGCCCTGTGGGAAAGCCTCGTGGAAAAACCTCGTGGGAAAGCCTCGAGGGAAAGCCACATATCCCTTGATCTACGCGAAGGGAAGCATGACACCCCTGCTACAGCTCGGGAGGAAACGCACGTGCATGCCCCCACACGAGACGAGATGACTCCCCTGGGAGACTCCAGAAGTGCCCCAAGATCCATGTCAGCACAGAACAGGAATCCTCAAGTTCCGGCACCAATTCCACAGAAGGTTTAGGCCCTGGCACCGACGGGAGAGAAATCCCGAGAGGCCCCGAGCAACTCGCATGGGGACTGGCCTTTCCTGAGGCCACCAGAGCGGGTCCCTGAGGTCCCGTCGTAAGTCGAGAGCACCTGCCGCAACTCGAGAAATTCCAGGAGGTTCTCCCTCCAGGCGAGATGAGGCCCATTTCCGCTGAGGCGTCTCGAGGCTAATCACACCAAACCTCTGGAACTTCCAAAGGGTCCTTCACACCCTTGCTGCAACTCAAGAAGTTCCCCGACTTACCCGTCTCCACTCGAGAGGAAGCACGAGCGTCCCTTGCACATCCAGAGGAGGCCCTTTTCCTCCTTGTAGCTCCAGATGAGGGATCCTTTCCCTGCGTGGTCTGGAAAGAATTCCCGGCATTCCCGTCGCATCTCAAGAGGAAGCGCTCTCCACAGGAAAGGCGAGAGGAACTCCAGGGTCGTGCCACCAATCCAAGAGTCCCCCAGAGGACTGAGTCCATTCCAAAGGAAACTCTTTTACCTGCACTGCCTTGACTGTCACGCCGAGGATCGACTCACACCACGGTGGCACGTGGGACAGCCCTGTGTGTTAGCCTCGTGGGAAAGCCTCATGGGAAATCCTACAGGGAAAGCCACACATCCCTTGATCCACCCGTCGGGTAGCATGACACTGCTGCCACCTTTAGGGAGGAAAGCCCACGTGCATTTCCCCACTCGAGACGAGGACTGACTCCCCTGGGGAGAGTCCAGAAGTACCCAAAAATCCACGTCAGCACTGGAGAGGAATCCTCAGTTTCCGGTCCCAACTCAACACAAGGTCTTCGACTCGGGAAATGCAAGCATTTAAAAGATCTCTCCTTTGGAGCCTCGAGGGGGGGATCGGGCTTCTCTGGATGTGGGCGGGACCCTCGTTTTTCCTTTGAGTGTAGACGGGTGTGTCGGGAAAGCTCTTGAGTTGCAGCAAGTGTGTGAAGGAACCATTGGAAGTTCCAGAGGTTAGGTGTGCTTAGCCTCTAGATGCGTCAGTGGAAATAGGCCTCATTTTGCTGTAGGGGAGAACCTCCTGGATTTTCTCGAGTTACGGCAGGTGCTCTCGAATTACGACGGGGACCTCAGGGACCCGGTCTCGTGGCCTCAGGAAAGGCCAGTCCCCATGCAAGTTGCCAGGGGGACTCTCGGGATTCCTCTTGGGTCGATGCCGGGGCCTAAGACCTTGTGTGGAGTCGAGGCCGGATCCTGAGGATTCCTCTCCAGTGCTGACATGGTTCTTGGGGTACTTCTGGAGTCTCCCCAGGGGAGTCAGTCCTCGTCTCGAGTGTGGGCATGCACGTGCGCTTTCCTCCCGAGCTGTAGCAGCAGTGTCACGCTTCCTAACGCGTGGTCAAGGGATCTGTAGCTTTCACTCAAGTCTTTCCTTCAAGGCTTTCCCAAGAGTCTTTCCCACAGGGCTGTCCCACCTGCCACCAGGGTGTGAGTCGATCCTCGGCTTGAAAGTCGAGGCAGTGCAGGGAAAACATGTTCCTCTGGAATGGACTGAGACATCTGGGGGACTCTTGGAATGGTGGTACGACCCTGGAGTTCCGCTCGCCTTTCCTGTGGAGAGCGCCTCCTCTTGAGATGGGACGGGAACGCCGGGAATTCTTTCCCGACCAAGCAGGGAAAGGATCCGTCATCTCGAGGTCCGAGGCATAAACGGGGCTCCTCTCGATGTGGGCGGGACTCTGGTGCTTCCTCTCGAGTGGAGACGGGTCGGTCGGGGAACTTCTTGAGTTGCAGCAAGGGTGTGAAGGACCCTTTGGAAGTTCCAGGTGTTAGATGTGTTTAGCCTCGAGACGCCTCAGCGGAAATGGGCCTCATCTCGCCTGGAGGGGAGAACCTCCTGGATTTTGTCGAGTTTCGGCAGGTGCTCTCGACCTACGACGGGGACCTCAGGGACCCGCTCTGCTGGCCTCAGGAAAGGCCAGTCCCCATCCGAGTTGCTCGCGGCCTCTCGGGATTCCTCTCCCGTCGATGCCGGGGCCTAAGATCTTGTGTGGAGTGGGTTCCGGAACCTGAGGATTCCTCTCCAGTGCTGACATGGATCTTGGGTACTTCTGGAGTCTCCCCAGGGGAGTCAGTCCTCGTGTCGAGTGGGGGCATGCACGTGCGCTTTCCTCCCGAGCTGTAGCAGCAGTGACGCGCTTCCCTTCGCGGTGATCAAGGGATCTGTGGCTTTCCCTCGAGGCTTTCCCACGAGGCTTTCCCACAGGGCTGTCCCACGTGCCACCGTGGTGTGAGTCGATCCTCGGCTTGAAAGTCGAGGCAGTGCAGGGAAAACAGGTTTCCCTGGAATGGACTGAGACATCTGGGGGACTCGGAATGGTGGCACGACCCTGGAGTCCTCTGCCTTTCCTGTGGAGAGCACCTCCTCTTGAGATGCGACGGAAACGCCTGGAATTCTTTCCCGACCACGCAGGGAAAGGAACCCTCCTCTCGAGCTAGGAGGGGGAAACGGGGTTCCTCTGGATGTGGGCGGGACTCTCGTGCTTCCTCTCGAGTGGAGACGAGTATGTCGGGGAACTTCTTGATTTGCAGCAAGGGTGTGAAGGACCCTTTGGAAGTTCCAGGTGTTAGATGTGTTTAGCCTCGAGACACCTCAGCGGAAATGGGCCTCATCTCGCCTGGAGGGGAGAAACTCCTGGATTTTCTCGATTTATGGCAGGTGCTCTCGACTTACGATGGGGACCTCAGGGACCCGCTCTGGTGGCCTCAGGAATGGCCAGTCCCCATGCGAGTTGCTCGGGGGCCTCTCGGGATTCCTCTCCCGTCGATGCTGGGGCCTAAGACCTTGTGTGGAGTCGGTGCCGGAACTTGAGCATTCCTCTCCAGTGCTGACATGGATTTTGGGGTACTTCTGGAGTCTCTCCAGTGGAGTCAGTCCTCGTCTTGAGTGGGGGCATGCACATGCGCTTTCCTCCCGAGCTGTAGCAGCAGTGTTACGCTTCCCTTCGCGTGATCAAGGGATCTGTGGCTTTCCCTCGAGGCTTTCCCACGAGGCTTTCACACGAGGCGTTCCCACGAGGCTTTCCCAAAGGGCTGTACTACATGCCACCGTGGTGTTAGTCGATCCTCGGCTTGAAAGTCGAGGCTGTGCAGGGAAAACACGTTTCCCTGGAATGGACTGAGACATCTGGGGGACTCTGGAATGGTGGCACGACCCTGGAGTTCCTCTCGCCTTTCCTGTGGAGAGCGCCTCCTCTTGAGATGCGACGGGAACGTCGGGAATTCTTTCCCGACCACGCAGGGAAAGGATCCCTCCTCCCGAGCATGGGGGCGGAAACGGGACTCCTCTGGTTATGGGCGGGACTCTCGTGTTTCCAATCGAGTGGAGACGGGTATGTCGGGGAACTTCTTGAGTTGCAGCAAGGGTGTGAAGGACCCTTTGGAAGTTCCAATTGTTAGATGTGATTAGCCTCCAGACGCCTCAGCGGAAATGGGCCTCATCTCACCTGGAGGGGACAACCTCCTGGATTTTCTCGAGTTCTGGCAGGTGCTCTCGACATACGATGGGGACCTCAGGGACCCGCTCTGGTGGCTTCAGGAAAGGCCAGTCAGCATGCAAGTTGCTCGGGGC
Organism: Capra hircus; assembly: GCF_001704415.2. Classification (NCBI taxonomy): domain Eukaryota; kingdom Metazoa; phylum Chordata; class Mammalia; order Artiodactyla; family Bovidae; genus Capra; species Capra hircus. The sequence continues at coordinate 3,976 of NW_017197603.1, forward strand.
CTCTCGGATTCCTCTCCTGTCGATGCCGGGTCCTAAGATCTTGTGTGGAGTCGGTGCGGAACCTGAGCATTCCTCTCCAGTGCTGACATGGATCTTGCTGTACTTCTGGAGTCTCCCCAGGGGAGTCAGTCCTCGTCTCGAGTGGGGGCATGCACGTGCGCTTTCCTCCCGATATGTAGCAGCAGTGTCACGCTTCTCTTCGCGTGGATCAAGGGATCTGTGGCTTTCGCTCAAAGCTTTCCCACGAGGCTTTCCCAAAGGGCTGTTCCACGTGCCACCGTTGTGTGAGACGATCCTCGGCTTAAAAGTCAAGGCAGTGCAGGGAAAAACAGGTTTCCCTGGAATGGACTGAGACATCTGGGGGACTCAGGGAATGGTGGCACGACCCTGGAGTTCCTCTCGCCTTTCCTGTGGAGAGCGCCCTCCTCTTGAGATGCGACGGGAACGCCGGAATTCTTTCCCGACCACGCAGGGAAAGGATCCCTCCTCTCGAGCTAGGAGGCGGAAACCGAGCTCCTCTGGATGTGGGCAGGACTCTCGTGCTTCCTCTCTAGTGGAGACGGGTATGTCAGGGAACTTCTTGAGTTGCAGCAAGGTTGTGAAGGACCCTTTGGAAGTTCCAGAGGTTAGGTGTGATTAGCCTCGAGACGCCTCAGCGGAAATGGGCCTCATCTCACCTGGAGGGGAGAACCTCCTGGATTTTCTCGAGTTGCCGCAGGTGCTCTCGACTTACAACAGAGACCTCAGGGACCCACTCTGGTGACCTCAGGAAAGGCCAGTCCCCATGCGAGGTGCTAGGGGCCTCTCAGGATTCCTCTCCATCGATGCCGGGGCCTAAGACCTTGTGTGAAGTCGGGACCGGAACCTGAGGATTCCTCTCCAGTGCTGACATGGATCTTGGCGTACTTCTGGAGTCTCCCAAGTGGCGTCAGTCCTCGGCTCGAGTGGGGTCATGCACGTGCGCTTTCCTCCCGAGTGGTGGCAGCTGTGTCACGCTTCCCTTCTCGTGGATCAAGGAATCTGTGGCTTTCCCTGGAGTCTTTCCCATGAGGCTTTCCCACAGGGCTATTCCACTTGCCATCATGGTGTGAGTCGATCCTCGGCGTGAAAGTCGAACCAGTGCAGGGAAAACAGGAACCTCCTTCCCCACAGTAGGTGGTACACTGTCCCCTTGGGTGGGTATCTCCAGGGCACTCGCGCTGGTGGTTTGCCCGCGGAGGTGCGGGCCTCAGGCTCCATGTGAGAAAAGCCCCAAATGGCATTAGCTGCCATTCCAAACGCTGGCCCCTCAGGTCTCTGGCCGGAGCCTTGGGCTCCAGGCAACTCAAAGCCCTCGGTGTTGGCACTCTGTGACTGCTGTAGTGAAAGGACACCAAGAGCCCACGGAGGAGTTGCGGAGGGGCATGGGGGAAACGGAGGCGAGGACAGCGAGGGATCTAGGTGGAGGCGCTGGAGAGAGCGTCTGGTGTCCCGGAATGCCTCGGAGGAGCCAGCGGGGGACAGTCGAGGCCCAGGGACCTGTGGAATGTGAAAAGGCAAGAAATCCCAGAGAAAGGCAGGCTGGGAAAGGGGGCGTTGGTGGCCAATTCAAAGGGACCTTGGGGCGTTTCCTGGGCGGTAAGCTCCCTTGGCACTGCTGAGGGCCCCTGATTGATCCACCCGGGGTTGATCCCACCCCCCGCTGCGAGGGAGGGCCACAAACCAAAGCGCGCGAACTGCCCGCCCACCCCAACGGGGATCGTGGCGGTCCAGGGCACAGCTGTGCCCGGGAAAAGCCCACTCGCTTCACGGGACTCCGTCCAGGGTCTCTGCTTGGAACGAGGCCAGGGGCAGCCCCTCCATCTACCCACCCAAACCCTATTGACGTCAATGGTGGCGGAGACGCCTCCCGTTCTCCAGAGTCCTAAGCTGCTGGGTCCCCGCCCACTCGGCCAGCAGTCTGCAGCGTGCCCGTGTGCCTCTCCCACCATGGCTTCGTCTGGCTCCTCCAGCACCTCAAGCGGTACGTTTGCCCTCGGTCCCTGTGGTCGGATCACATCTCAGGGGATTTGCGGGTGGCCTGGCAAGGGCTCTCGGCCAATGTGTTGACCCCCCTCCCACCCAAGAACGGCGGGGACCCATCGGCCAGGCCCGGGGTTCCGAGGCGTCAGGTGTGCCCAAAGTTGGAGGCATGGCATCGTTCGTTCATCTTGCTCCTTTGGCACACACATGGCTTCTCCGTTCTTTTCTGGGAAGGCAGTGTTGTTTCAGGGTGCGTGCTGCGGGGGGCGGGGGCCGGGGTTGCGGGGTGGTGGGAGCGGGTGCTTTGCTGGGATGAGGCCCTTTATCCTCACATCTTCCTGTGGGAATGGGAGTCGGGGAGCTCTGTGGCCTTGCTGCCTTCAGTGGCTTCCTCTGCACAGGGGCCTAGTGGCTTCTGCCTTTTGTCAGGCATTACGGAGTTTGGGCTTCGCTTTGGTGGCCTTGGCCTTTGCCTTGGCCTGGGCCTTGGCCTTGCCCTTGGCGGTGCCCTTGCCCTTGCCTTGGTCTTGGGCTTGGCCTTGCCCTGCCCTTGAACTTGAACTTGACTTGACCTTGAACTTGACCTTGACCTTGACTTTGAACTTGAAATTGGCCTTGACCTTGACTTGAACTTGACCTTGACCTTGACTTGAACTTCAACTTGAACTTGAACTTGACCTTGAACTTGAACTTGACCTTGAACTTGAACTTGACTTTGAACTTGAACTTGAACTTTGAACTTGAACTGAACTTGATCTTGACCTTGGAACTTGACTTGACCTTGACTTTGAACTTGAACTTGAACTTGACCTTGAACCTTGACTTGACCTTGAACTTTGAACTTGAACTTCACTTGAACTTGAACTTCTTGACCTTGAACTTGAACTTCAACTTGAACTTGAACTTCAACTTGAACTTTGACCTTGACCTTGAACTTGAACTGACCTTGACCTTGAACTTCAACTTGAATTTGACCTTGACCTTGACTTCAACTTGATCTTGACTTGACCTTGACTTGACCTTGACCTTGACCCAACGGAGACCTCGAGATTTTCAGAGCACCGGAGGTCCTGAAGCAGGGCCCTGTATCTCCCCTTCCTTTGTGATCATTGCAAAGACATTCCTAGCTGATAGCGGGTGTGCCCCTGAAGAAGCAAGCAGTGGGAGTGTGTTTGACACGACTGTGTGCCTTCCTGGCCTCATCTCCACAAGGGGCCTTTCCTCTCGAATAGGCCCCCATGTCCCCTTGGGGAGGGTGTCATGCCTCTTTTCTCCTCACTGCCAAAGGGTGGAGCCAAGCTCGCTCTGTCAGAGGTACAAAAACAGCAATTGAATGGATTTTCAAGCTCTTGCTAGGCTGCACCCTTTCAGGGCCCACTTTACTGAAACAGGTGCTCTGTGGCCCCTGGTTGGATATGCAGGTTCACAAACAGGGTGAGATCCTGTCCAAGCCAAGAATTTTCCTGAAAGACCTAGGCTCACTAGAGCTCTCCTCCAGAGCAAAGGGGATAGAGGAGATGTATGGAGGAGTCTTTGCCTTTCCCTGTGAGTGTGGGGCTACTCCTACGGCCCCAAGCTCAGGGATAACTGCCTCTAAGAAAGGAATGGCAAGAAGCGCTATTCTTGGAGGTTGGGACAGGGAGTTCGCAGCATGTGGGGAAAGAAAGACTTCTTCGGGAAGAAGAGGCAACCACCGGGGTGTGTTTGCAAGCCTCTATTTGGAAGGAACAGGTTTGCTTATACAACTCAAGACTTCCAGATCTGCTCAGAGGACTGAAGTTCCAGAGACAGGGCCATGTATCTCCCCTTCCCTTTGAGATCCTTGCAAAGACATTCCTAGCAGATCATGGGAGTGCCCATGAAGAAGCAAGCAGCGGGAGTGTGCTTGACATCACTGGCTGCCTACCTGGGCTCAGCTCTCAAGGGCCTTTCTCTCCTGGTAGGCCCTATGTCCCCTTTGGGAGAGGGTGGTGCCCCTCTTCCCTCCACACTGCCAAAGGGTGGAGGTGGAGCAAACTCGTTCTCTC
>NW_017197604.1:0-8003 GCF_001704415.2 Capra hircus
CAAGGGTGTGAAGGACCCTTTGGACGTTACAGATGTTAGATTTGATTAGCCTGAAGACGTCTCAGCGGAAATGGGCAGCATCTCGCCTGGAGGGGAGAACTTCCTTGATTTTCTCGAGTTGCGGCAGGTGGTCTCGACTTACGACGGGGACCTCAGGGACCCGCTCTGGTGGCATCAGGAAAGGCCAGTCGCCATGCGAGTTGCTCAGCGGCCTCTCGGGATTCCTCTCCCGTCGATGCTGGGGCCTAAGACCTTGTGTGGAATCAGTGCCGGAACCTGAGGATTCCTGTCCAGTGCTGACACGAATCTTGGGGTACTTCTAGAGTCTGCCAGGAGAGTCAGTCCTCGTCTCGAGTGGGGGCATGCACGTGCGATTTCCTCCCGAGCTGTAGCAGCAGTGTCCCACTACCCTTCGCGTGGATAAAGGGATCAGAGTGTTTCCCTCGAGGCTTTCCCCCGAGGCTTTCCCAAAGGGCGGTCCACGTGCCACCGTGGTGTGAGTTGATCTTCGGCTTGAAAGTGGAGGCAGTGCAGGGAAAACACGTTTCTCTGGAATGGACTGAGACATCTGGGGGACTCTGGAATGGTGGCTCGACTCTGGAGTTCCTTCTCGCCTTTCCTGTGGAGAGCGCCTCCCTTGAGATGCGACGGAACGCCAGGAATTCTTTCCCGACCACGCAGGGAAAGGATCCCTCCTCTCGAGCTAGGAGGTAGAAACGGGGCTCCTCTGGATGTGGCGTGACTCTCGTGCTTCCTCTCGAGTGGAGACGGTTATGTCGGGGAACTTCTTGAGTTGCAGCAAGGGTTGAAGGACCCTTTGGATGTTCCAGAGTTTAGGTGTGATTAGCCTCGAGACGCCTCAGCGGAAATGGGCCTCATCTCGCCTGGAGGGGAGAACCTCCTGGATTTTCTCTAGTTGCGGCAGGTGCTCTCGACTTACGGCGGGGACCTCAGGGACCCGTTCTGGTGGACTCAGGAAAGGCCAGTCCACATGCGGGTTGCTCGGGGCCTCTCGGGATTCCTCTCCCTTTGATGCCGGGGCCTAAGGCCTTGTGTGAAGTCAGTGCCGGAACCTGAGGATTCCTCTCCAGTGCTGACATGGATATTGGGGTACTTCTGGAGTCTCCCAGGGGAGTCAGTCCTTGTCTCGAGTGGGGGCATGCACATGCACTTTCCTCCCGAGCTGTGGCAGCAGTGTGGGCTTCCCTTCGCGTGGATCAAGGGATCTGTGGCTTTCCATCTAGGCTTTCTCACGAGGCTTTCCACAAGGCTTTCCCCAGTGCTGTCCCACGTGGCACCGTGGTGTGAGTCAATCCTCGGCTTGAAAGTCAAGGCAGTGCTGGAAAAACAGGTTTCCCTGGAATGTACTGTGACATCTGGGGGACTCTGGGAATGGTGACGACCCTGGAGTTCTTCTCTCGCCTTTTCCAGTAGAGAGCGCCTCCTCTTGAAATGCGTCGGGAACGACGGGAATTCTTTCCCGAGCACGCAGGGAAAGGATCCCACCTCTCGAGCTAGGAAGCGGAAATGGGGCTCCTCTGGATGTGGCGGAACTCTCGTGTTTCCTCTCGAGTGGAAACGGGAATGTCGGGGAGCTTCTTGAGTTGCAGCAAGGGTGTGAAGGACCCTTTGCGAGTTCCAGAGGTTAGGTGTGATTAGCCTCGAGACGCCTCAGTGGAAATGGGCCTCATGTCACCTGGAAGGGGAGAATGTCCTGGATTTTCTCGAGTTGCGGAAGGTGCTCTCGACTTAGGACGGGGACCTCAGGGACCCGCTCTGGTGGCCTCAGGAAAGGCCAGTCCCCCATGTGAGATGCTTGGTGGTCTCTTGGGACTCCTGTCCCGTCGATGACAGGGCTAAGACCTTGTGTGGAGTCGGTGCCGGAACCTGAGGATTCCTCTCCTGTGCTGACATGGATCTTGGCGTACTTCTGGAGTCTCCCCAGGGGTGTCAGTCCTTGTGTCGAGTGGGGCATGCACGTGCACATTCCTCCCGAGCTATAGCAGCAGTGTCATGCTTCCCTTTGCGTGGATCAAGGGATCTGTGGCTTTCCCTCGAGGCTATCCCACTAAGCTATCCCAGGAGGCTTTCCCACAGGGCTGTCCACGTGCCACCGTGGTGTGAGTCGATCCTCGGCTTGAATGTCGAGGCTGTTTAAGGAAAACAGGATGCCCTGGAATGGACTGAGACATCTGGGGACTCTGGGAATGGTGGCACGACCCTGGAGTTCCTCTCGCCTTTCCGGTGGAGAGCGCCTTCTCTTGAGATGTGACGGGAACGCCGGGAATTCTTTCCTGACCAAGCAGGGAAAGGATACCCCTCTCGAGCTAGGAGGCGGAAACGGGGCTCCACTGGATGTGGGCGGGACTCTCGTTCTTCCTCTCGAGTGGAGACGGGTATGTCGGGGAACTTCTTGAGTGCAGCAAGGGTGTGAAGGACACTTTGGAAGTTCCAGAGATTAGGTGTGATTAGCCTCGAGACGCCTCAGAGGAAATGGGCCACATCTCGCCTGGTGGGGAGAACCTCCTGGATTTCACAGGTTGGGCAGGGGCTCTCGACTTAGGACGGGGACCTCAGGGACCCGCTCTGGTGGCCTCAGGAAAGGCCAGTCCCCATGCGAGTTGCTCGGGCCTCTCGGGATTCCTCTCCGTCGATGCCGGGCCTAAGACCTTGTGTGGAGTCGGTGCTTGAACCTGAGGATTCCTCTCCAGTGCTGACATGGATCTTGGGGTACTTCTGGAGTCTCCCAGGGAGTCAGCCCTCGTCTCGAGGGGGGGCATGCACATGCGCTTTCCTCCCGAGCTGTAGCAGCAGTGTCAAGCTTCCCTTCTCGTGGATCAAGGGATCTGTGGCTTTCCCTTGAGGCTTTCCCAGGAAGTTTTCCCACAATGCTGTCCCACGTACCACCGTGGTGTGAGTTGATGCTCGGCTTGAAAGTCGAGGCAGTGCAGGGAAAACAGGTTTCACTGGAATGGACTGAGACATCTGGGGGACTCTGGGAATGGTGGCACGACCCTGGAGTTCCTCTCGCCTTTCCTGTGGAGAGCGCTTCTCTTGAGATGCGACGGGTAACCGGGAAATCTTTCCGACCACGCAGGGAAATATCCCTCCTCTCGAGCTAGAGGCGAAACGGGCTCCTCTGGATGTGGGCGGGACTTTCGTGCTTCCTGTGAGTGGAGACGGTATGTCGGGGAACTTCTTGAGTTGCAGCAAGGGTGTGAAGGACCCTTTGGAAGTTCCAGAGTTTAAGTGTGCTTAGCCTTGAAATGTGTCAGCGGAAACAGGTTTCATTTTGCCTGGAGGGGAGAACATCCTTGTTTTCTCCCAGTTGCGGCAGGTGCTCTCGACTTACGACGGGGACCACAGGGACCCGCTCTGGTGGCCTCAGGAAAGGCCAGTCAAGATCCAAGACAGCACTGGAGAGGGAGAGACATCACGAGAGGCTCCCGAGCTACTCGCATGGGGACTGGCCTTTCCTGAGGCCACCAAAGCGGGTCCCTGAGGTCCCCGTCGTAAGTCGAGAGCACCTGGCGCAACTCGAGAAAATCCAGGAGGTTCTCCCCTCCAGGCGAGATGAGACCCATTTGCGCTGAGGCATCTCGAGGCTAATCACACCTAACCTCTGGACCTTCCAAAGGGCCCTTCACACCCTTGCTGCAACTCAAGAAGTTCCCCGACATACCCGTTTCCACTCGAAAGGAAGCACGAGAATCCCGCCCACAACCAGAAGAGCCCCGTTTCAGCCTCATAGCTCGAGAGGAGGGATCCTTTCCCTGCGTGGTCGGGAAAGAATTTCCGGCGTTCCCGTCGCATCTCAAGAAGAGACGCTCTCCACAGGAAAGGCGAGAAGAACTCAGGGTCGTGCCAGCATTCCCAGAGTCCCCAGATATCTCAGTCGATTCCAGGGAAACCTGTTTTCCCCGCGATGCCTCGACTTTCATGCCGAGGATCGACTCAGACCTCGGTGGCACGTGGGACAGCCCTGTGAAAAGCCTAGTGGGAAAGCCTCGTGGGAAAGCCTACAGAGAAAGCCACAGATCCCTGGATCCACGCAAAGGGAAGCGTGACACTGCTGCTAAAGCTCGGGAGGAAAGTGCACGGGCACGCCACACTCGCGACGAGGACTGACTCCCCTGGGAGACTACAGAAGTACCCCAAGATCCATGTCAGAACTGGAGAGGAATCCTCAGGTTCCGGCACCGACTCCACACAAGGTCTCAGGCCCCGGCATAGACGGGAGAGGAGTCGCTAGAGGCCCACGAGCAACTGCCATGGGGACGGGCCTTTCCTGAGGGCACTAGAGCGGGTCCCTGAGGTCCAATCGTAAGTCGAGAGCACCTGCCGCAACTCGAGAAAATCCAGGAGGTTCTCCCTCCAGGCGAGATGAGGCCCATTTCTGCTGATGCGTCTCGAGGCTAATCACATCTAACAACTGGAACTTCCAAAGGGTCCTTCACACTCTTGCTGCAACTCAAGAAGTTCCCCGACATACCCGTCTCTACTCGAGGGGAATCACGAGAGTCCCGCCCACATCCAGAGGAGCCCCGTTTCCACCTCCTAGCTCGAGAGGAGGGATCCTTTCCCTGCGTGGTCGGGAAAGAATTCGCCGGCGTTCCTGGTGGCATCTCAAGAGGAGGGCGCTCTCCACAGGAAAGGCGAGAGGAACTCCAGGGTCGTGCCAACCATTCCCTGAGTCCCCTGGATGACTCAGTCCATTCCAGGGAAACCTGTTTTCCCTGCACTGGCCTCGACTTTCAAGGCCCAGGATCGACTCACATCTCGGTGGCAGCGTGGGACAGCCCTGTGGGAAAGCCTCGTGGAAAGCCTCGTGGGAGAGCCTCGAGGGAAAGACACAGATCCCTTGATCCACGCGAAGGTAAGCGTAACACTGCTGCTACAGCTCGAAAGGAAAGCGCACGTGCATGCCCCCACTCGAGACGAGGACTGACTCCCCTGGGGAGACTCCAGAAGTCCCCCAAGATCCATGTCAGCACTGGAGAGGAATCCTCAGGTTCCGGCACCGACTCCACACAAGGTCTTAGGCCCCGGCATTGATGGGAGAGGAATCCCGAGACGCCCCGAGCAACTCGCATGGGGACTGGCCTTTCCATGGGCCACCAGAGCGGCTCCCTGACATCCCTGTCGTAAGTCGAGAGCAGCTGCCGCCACTCGAGAAAATCCAGGAGGTTCTCCCTCCAGGAGATGACTCACATTTCCGCTGAGGGGTCTCCAGGCTAATCATAGCTAACCTCTGGAACTTCCAAAGGGTCCTTCACACACTTGCTGCAACTCAAGAAGTTCCCCGACATACCCGTCTCCACTCGAGAGGAAGCACGAGAGTCCCGACCACATCCAGAGGAGCCCCGTTTCCGCCTCCTAGCTCGAGAGGAGGGATCCTTTCCCTGCGTGGTCGGGAAAGAATTCCCGGCGTTCCCGTCGCATCTCAAGAGGAGGCGCTCTCCACAGTAAAGGCGAGAGGAACTCCAGGGTCGTGCCACCATTCCCAGAGTCCCCCAGATGTCTCAGTCCATTCCAGGGAAAGCTGTTTTCCCTGCACTGCCTCGACTTTAAAGCCCAGGATCGACTCACACCACGGTGGCACGTGGAACAGCCCTGTGGGAAAGCCTCGTGGGAAAGCCTCTAGGGAAAGCCTCGTGGGAAAGCCTCGAGGGAAAGCCACAGATCAATTGATCGACCTGAAGGGAAGCGTGACACTGCTGCTACAGCTAGGGAGGTAGCGCACGTGCAAGCCCCGACTCGAGACGAGGACTGACTCCCCTGGGGAGACTTCAGAAGTCCACCATGATCCATGTCAGCACTGGATAGGAACCCTCAGGTTCCGGCAGCTACTCCACACAAGGTCTTATGCCCCGGCATCAACGGGAGAGGAATCCCGAGAGGCCCCCAAGCAACTCGCATGGGGACTGGCCTTTCCTGAGGCTATCACAGCGGGTCCAAGAGGTCCCCGTCATAAGTCGAGAGCACCTGCTGCAACTCGAGAAAATCCAGGAGGTTCTCCCCTCCAGGCGAGATGACGCACATTTCCGCTGAGGCGTCTCGAGGCTAATCACACTTAACCTCTGGAACTTCCAAAGGGTCCTTCACACCCTTTCTGCAACTCAAGAAGTTCCCGGACATACCCGTCTCCACTCGAGAAGAAGCACGAGAGTCCCGACCACATCCAGAGGAGCCCCGTTTCCGCTTCCTAGATCGAGAGGAGGGGACTTTCCCTGCGTGGTCGGGAAAGAATTTCCGGCGTTCCCGTCGCATCTCAAGAGGAGGCGCTCTCCACAGGAAAGGCGAGAGGAATTCCAGGGTCGTGCCAACATTCCCAGAGTCCCCCAGATATCTCAGTCCATTCCAGGGAAAACTTTATTCCCTGCACTGCCTGGAGTTTCAAGCCGAGGATCGACTCACACCTCGGTGGCACGTGGGACATCCCTTTGGGAAAGCCTCGTGGGAAAGACTTGTGGGAAAGCCTCGAGGGAAATCCACAGATCCCTTGATCCACGCGAAGGGAAGCGTGACACTGCTGCTACAGCTCGGGAGGAAAGCACACGTGCATGCCCCCACTCGAGACGCGGACTGACTCCCTGGGGAGACTCCAGAAGTAACCCAAGATCCATGTCAGCACTGGATAGCAATCCTCAGGTTCCGACAGCGACTCCACACAAGGCCTTAGGCCCCGGCATCGATGGGAGAGGAATCCCGAGAGGCCCCGAGCAACTCGCATGGGGACTGGCCTTTCCTGAGGGAACCAGAGCGGGTCCCTGAGGTCCCCGTCGTAAGTCGAGAGCACCTGGTGCAACTCGAGAAATTCCAGGAGGTTCTCCCCTCCAGGCGAGTGAGGCCCATTACCGCTGAGGGCTCTCGAGGCTAATCACACCTAACCTCTGGAACTTCCAAAGGGTCCTTCACACCCTTGCTGCAACTCAAGAATTTCCCCCGACATACCGTCTCCACTCGAGAGGAAGCACGAGAGTCCAGGCCACATCCAGAGGAGCCCCGTTTCCGCCTCCTAGCTCGAGAGGAGGGATCCTTTCCCTATGTGGTCGGGAAAGAATTCCCGGCGTTCCCGTCGCAATCTCAAGAGGAGGCGCTCTCCACAGTAAAGGTGAGAGGAACTCCAGGGTCGTGCCACCATTCCCAGAGTCCCTCAGATGTCTCAGTCCATTCAGGGAAAATATTTTTCCTGCTTGGCTAGACTTTCAAGCCGAGGATCGACTCACACCACGGTGACACGTGGGACAGCCCTGTGGGAAAGCCTCGTGGGAAAGCCTCGTGGGAAAGCCTCGTGGGAAGCCTCGTGGGAATGCAACGTGGGAATGCCTCGAGGGAAAGCCACAGATCCCTTGATCCACGCGAAGGGAAGCGCGACACTGCTGCTACAGCTCGGGAGGAAAGGGCACGTGCATGCCCCGATCGAGACGAGGACTGACTTCTCTGGGGAGACTCCAAAAGTACCCCAAGATCCATGTCAGCACTGGACAGGAAACCTCAGTTCCGGGCACCGACTCCACACAAGGTCTTAGGCCCCAGCATCGACGGGACAGGAATCCCGAGAGGCCCCGAGCAACTCACATGGGGCCTGGCCTTTCCTGAGGCCACCAGAGCGGGTCCCTGAGATCCCCGACGTAAGTTGAGAGCACCTGTCGCAAGTCGAGAAAATCCAGGAGGTTCTCCCCTCCAGGCGAGATGAGGCCATTTCCGCTGAGGCGTCTTGAGGCTATTCACACCTAACCTCTGGAACTTCCAAAGGGTCCTTCACACCCTTGCTGCAACTCAAGAAGTTCCCGGACATACCCGTCTCCACTTGAGAGGAAGCACGAGAGTCCCGCCCACATCCAGAGGAGCCCGTTTCCGCCTCCTAGCTCGAGAGGAGGGATCCTTTCCCTGCGTGGTCGGAAAGAATTCCTGGCGTTCCCGCGCATCTCCAAGAGGAGGCGCTCTCCACAGGAAAGCGAGAGGAACTCGAGGGTCGTGCCCACCATTTCCCAGAGTCC